>NW_013670921.1:10758-33240 GCF_000517525.1 Limulus polyphemus | reverse complement strand
TGGAGGTACACGGGTGATATAAGAAACTATATATTAAATTATTAGATCTTAAAACTACTTATAGCAGGGGAAGAACAATTACCTCCAAAATACGTGCAGAATCATACTTTTTTCTTATACTGGATATGGTAAGGGTATGTTTTAAAACGATTTTATTATAATTCACACTTAAAATTCGGTTTTCTCGCAATTAACGTTGTTTTTATTCGTTTCTTTTACTGCTTCAACAATACATGGTGGTTACAACAAAATGTGCATCAGTGTGCAGAATTTTCAACAATATCCGCAACAAAAGACGCGTTGTAACTTTATTTTAAAATAGGCTTAACAAGTTGAAAGAAATAACAGAAGCATAATGAATAGAGAGAGAGTGTTTGGCAGTTCCTAACTCATCTTGTACCATATACAAAATTTGCCTGAACAACATCCACAACAAAAGACGCGTTGTAACTTTATTTTAAAATGGGCTTAACAAGTTGAAAGAAATAACAGAAGCATAATGAATAGTGTTTGGCAGTTCCTAACTCGTACAATATACAAAATTTACCTGAACAATACTTGTGATTCTCAATATGCTTCTGACGAAATTCTAATCACTTAGGGCAATTAGTTTTAAAGATATAATTACTTTAAACGTAGTTTTATTTATAACCATCTTTTATGTCCCCCGGTGGGACATCGGTAAGTTTATGTGCTTACATCATTAAAATCCGGGGTTTAATTCCCCGCGTTGGATACAGCGGATTTCTGTCTATCTCATTATGGTTCTACAAGATTGTTTATTTATGTGTTTGTTGTTTGAGAGCAAAACCACAGTAGTCTAAGAAAAATGCCAAGCCTACAATTGACTCGAAAATGATCATATTTACAAGTTTGCAACGCATAGTAAGTGCCGTACTTACGCTGCTTACTTTGATCACACAGTCTCTATCAATAGTTAAGGACTTTACAAAGTGTGCAAACGAGTTCACGTTTTATTCATGAGGAGTAAAGACATTCTAGTATATCTAGAAAGTTGATCGTCTCAGCCACGGAGAGTTGGGGTGTGTGGGTGAATTTAGAATCTTTAAGAAACGATAGGATGTAACAATTTAATTAATTTAGGTTCAAAAAGTTTTCATTATATATAATTTAAAAAACATCATCGTAATACACACACACTCTCCATCCCCTCTGTGTTTGTATATATCACCTCTTCATGCTCACAAAATCACATACACTACACGTGAAACATCCTAGTTCTTTCACGTTCTTCAAATTACAGTGGTGCGCGTTTTAACACAATTTGGAACACCAGAAAGCTACGGTCGAAAGCGGCTGACCTAGAAATGTATGTTGGAATTTTGAAGGGCCCAAAACACACATATACATCATATATATATATATATAATGTTACGTATCACAATTTCGAATGGTCTGAAACCGAGGTAACTGATAATTTAAATTCAGTATTTAAATAAATGTCGATATATCTCCCATTTATATTTGCCAACAAGATTGACACACAGTTTTCTTTTTTAATACAAATAAATATGTTTTAATATATAAACAACAATACAATTTACAATAACAGTTATTACAAACAATGATTTATATACAAAAGTTTCACAAACTTACAAGCAATATAAAGTCTGCTTTCTAGTCTGGAACTGCCTTGATGTCTTATCTAGGGTTCACGATGAGCGAGTTAATTTCGAGTTGATCACTTAACAGGAAGCTAGCTAGCTCTGTAGTTCTCACTGATCACACGCCGATTATAGGTCGAGTTTCCACCGATGACGTTAAATAATGTTTTCGTAAAAGTATTAATGTCCGATGTGAATCCACTGAAGTTAATTGGTTTGTAATGTTCGAAATTTATAAATGTTCTTCGTCAAATATCTGAAGTGTCCCGATCAGTAAGCGTTAATCACAGTTATAGCGTCCAAAGTTTATAGCACACCAACTATAGTAAACCAATAATAGATACTGTTGTTTTGGCGCGTCGCGTTGGTTATATTTATAAGTATGTGAAGAGATTCTTGAAACTTTAGTTTACGTAATAATACTGATGCTAACACTAGCGTTTACTTACATACATATATTGTTGATTCTTACACTCGAGAATCTTCTACAACTTTACAGAACAGGCGGGAGTTTCGCAATACATTTTTAACAGTATAAGTTATGTACATTTTTAAATGTAAATTTAATTTACACAAACATCGATAATAAACTAAATATGGAATTACAAATCCGTCACTATATATATATATTAGGTCGTCAAGAAATTAATGTCACTTTTTTATGAAAAAAACCTGAACAACTTATTATATATCAAAACAAAACATTTATTACATGAAATAGTCTCCATTCTTATCGATGATGCTTTTCCATCTTACAATCAGGTTGTTAATGCCCTGATTAAAGAACTCACTTGGATTTGAAGCAAAAACATGTCGATATCCTCTTTAACACCTTCCATATTTGCATTGTTGTGGAGAAGAAGAACACCTTTCCGATTGACGAGTGAAGAGCGTTTCTGATGAAGGGCTTGATTTAAACGTTCCAGTTGCTGACTATGGATCTCTTGCATTGACAGTTCACTGTGGATTGAGAAGTTCAAAATGAATTACTGCTTTGATGTGCCATCTAATGCAAAGCATCACTTTCTGCGGATGGAGTCCAGGTTTTGGGGTTGGAAGTGGTTTTTATCTAGGAGACTGGGCCATTTTTTTGGCGTTTATTATTCGCATAGAGAATCAATTTTTCATCACCGCTGACAATTTTGTCCAAAAATGGTTCACGCGCATTACGCGCCAGAAGAGACGAAGCAACGTTCACATGTTGGAAACTATGATCATCGGAGTGTTCGTGAAGCACCCAAACACCTTCTTTATGGAGTTTTCCCATATTCCTTAGATGTTTACGTATTATTTCATGAGAGTCATGCAATTTCAGGACCATTTCACGAGTGTGTTTCTTTGGGTTAGACCCAACAAGCGTCTTCAGAGCATCAATATCAATTCCAACATGTCGGCCCCTGTCATCACAGTTTTTAAGGTTAAAGTCACCTGAACGAAATTTGCTGAACCATCGTTGACACTTACGAACGTTCAAAACATTTCCATAAACTTCTTTGATATTCTTTGTAGCTACTGATGCGTTGTTTCCCTTCTTGTATTCAAACAGCATTACATGTCAATTGTGTGTCTCGTCATGTGCCATCACTATAAGGGATTAGAGTATACTAAACTTTACACATTATATAGGCTACACTAACGTGACATTTAGGCGGTTCGTTTAACTATTACACGCGACATTAATTTCTTGACGACCTAATATTTAATTGCTGCCAGTTTTGTAACAAACTTTAACACTTATCTTTATTAAGTCATATGACGTAATTAATCCTGTATGTGGTAGGAGGAGGTTGACAAACCCATAGACGCTTCGCACGTTATGTTATGAACGAAGCCAATATGCGTGAACCACCAGTTAAACATTTTATGTTTTATTCTACACTTTAACTATCTCCTCAAATTAGTCTGAGAAAACGTATTACCTCGATATATTTGGCTCAGAAACGAAATCGTTCACTGTGCAAATAAAATATTAAATAAACCCAAACTAAGGATATTTTCAAAACGACCACAACATATTGTGGTAATAGATGAAACAGCACAGTAAGGCGTTAAAACCTTAATTCAAAGGGTTAATGTATATCAAATCGGTATCATCCCATAAGTTCTATCAGTGGGGCAACTAGCATAATTCATTCTGAGGAAACAAATTACGTTACTAAATTTACACAGACTAATTATTAGTAAAACACCGCTAAAACTGATCTGCTCTGTCATTCTAAGTTCACGCAAGACACGTGACCATATTCACTGCAATCTTGAGATCTGAAAGACTACAAAGTGTCAGGTCTGGAGTTTTGGACCACAACCAGTCAACATGTGATTAAAGCGTAAAGATACAAACCAAAATTATATTTTATTTCTAAGAACTTTGGTTCATGTGCACTCTCAAAACAGCGTTGTGGTTGTTTCGAACATAAAAATACCGTATTCTGGTTTGTGGTCGTTTTGTTAGAGCAGCAACTCAAGTGAGAGATTTCGGTCTTTGAGCCCACACGTGCATATATAATAGATAGTTCTAATTCACTCATTGCACGAGTCAAAAGAAGGTCGTTGCGTCTGTGCGAGTGTTCCTAACTTTATTAATTTCAAATTCAAGAAAATATCTTGATGAAATGTGTCAGTATAAAACAAAAGGTATTTTCACAGACTTCATTACGCTTATCAATTTCAAGAATTTAATTAGCTAGTTAAATTATTTAAAACGAAATAGTTAGCTTGGAAAGATGGAGCGAATAATAGGTTCCCCTCCCCAGAACTTTTCGCATCCTAACCGAGGCCCCCGCTGAACGAATATTTAGATAGAGTATTTTAATTGTGTATTTGCTACCCCTCACACTTTCCCGCGGCCCCCAATTTGGGAACCCCTGCCATACGTAACAAAATATGAGTTAGTAATTTTACTTTAACACCGATGCCGTACAACGACTTAAAGACGAGACGATGCAGGGCTGATGTTATTTATTCCTAATTATATTGAATTTGTACCGTTCGTCAGAGGTATATTAACAATAAATAATGAACGTTTTAACTGAGTATGAAGATGTTTGTAAATTATATAGTGTAATACTAAATATTTCATTTTGTTAACTTGACAATACTAAAAAGTTAGTAACCTATTACATGCAGCTACACATATTAGCCACGATCCGAGACCTGTAATCTTGTCATTTCTAACCCTAGATCAAGAAACACACTCAGATTATAATATGTAAAACTATAAGATGCTTCAACTAATTAACTGACCATAATATTTGAACTTAGAATGTCAGCAATGTTTACTAAGGGTTATGAAAGCCTATAAAAACTGAAGGTTGCTGTCATACATACTATGAACAATAAACACCTTTCTCAGACTTAGAAATATGTTTAATTTACAGGCATGAAACATTCAAGCCTAGTCCTGTCAACTTCTTAAAGTATGCTTGATTGTTTGTGTGTGTGAAAATACAAGTTACATATATAGTGAGAATTGAGGCTTACTTTCACATTTCTCACGCATTTAAAAAATTCCTAATCCTAACTAGTATAAAGAGCAATTTAACAATTGTTATGGCGTGTGTAAGTCAGATATATAGAAACCCGGTCTCTAGCGTGGTAAGTCTGCAGACATGCTGCTGTGCCACTGGGGGCTCGTATATACGTGAAAAAATTTCTGCGGAAAATAGTCCGTTGTCACAGTATTTTAAGTGGCTCAGTTTGAAGGAACGAATAAAAAGCGGGTACGACAACTCTAATGAAATAAGAACAGAGCAACTGAAGTTAAATAAACAAAAAAGATGGCAAATATATACACGTAGAACAATAGAAAATATTCACTTCCTTTACATCGTTTCGACGGATACGAAAGGAAAATCGAAGTTCTTTAATTCCTTAGTGAGTGAAACGTAATATTTTCCTCCCATATTCCAGTAGTAAATCATGGAAAAAGTAGTTCCACGTCGTTCGTTCGTGTTTATTATGAAGTACCAGCCATTAACATGGCATTCTGTTTTGTGCCGAAGTTTCGGGAGAACTTGGAGAGCTTCCAAAAAAGTTTTAGGTTACTTGCTGTACATTAAAAATACCTCCACGTGCCGATAAGTTCACAAGTAACATCCATACAATAATCCATGACATCAGAAAGAGTAGATTAAGCACAGTTCGTTAAGCAATGGAGGGGGGGGATGTTCAAGGAAAACATACTGTACTTATTTGTAGAAAAAGAGATAAAACAACGTGTTCTCTGTGTATTTGGAGAAACTGTTTAACTTACAGAAAAAGTTTATACTTATATTATTGATTCCGTTATCATATATAACACTTAACTATATAATTATTATACGATGAAGGCACAGTAACGTCAGAACAGCTTTTGAATGCGTTGTATGGGTTAGACGTTTTTAATGTGGAGACTGCCCCTTAGAACATTTTACAATAACCACAGTAAACAACGTAAGGTATAAGGGCACTCAAACATTTATACGAGAACCCAAGTGGATAAGGTTAGTCACATGGCCAGATAAACAAGTAGAACTGACCAAACCATCAACACACCCGTATGGTAACCAGAGGTAATTATCAGGAACGTGGTCAGATAAACAAGTAGAACTAACTACACCGTCAACACTCCCATACGATAACTGCCGGTAATTATCAAAGAATAAGGTCAGGTCAGAAAGACAAGTGGAACTGGCTACAAACCCATGTACGCTTATATTATTTTACCTGACCTCATAAAGGTCAAGCAAAAAGGGCAGACAAACAAGTGGAACGGACTTACACAGTAAACACAGCAAAGCGAGAACCCTAGGTAATTTTCTACATAACTTCAAAACTTTATAAGGTTTGGTTTGTTTCGATTTTCGCGCAAATCTACACGAGGGTTATCTGCGCTAGCCGTCTCTAATTTAGCAGTGACAAGACTAGAGGGAAGGCAGCTAGTCAACACCACCCACCACACACTCTTGGGCTACTATTTTACCACCGAATAGTAGTACTAACCATCACATTATAATGCCGCAATGGCTGAAAGGGCGAACATGTTTGGTGACAAGTATTCGAACCCGCGACCCTCAGATTGCAAGTCGAGCGCCCTCTAACCGCCAGGTAGATACATTAAACACGGCACATACTTCAAAGTCGCAAAATGATATATTATCTCAGATAAAACGTTCTCGTGGTGTTTTACTCAAGCACATAATATTGTAATCATGTAAATCTAATAATACTTTTTTTACCACGTGTAACAATAACTACTGTTCATTTCCCACTACTCCAAATCTGTTTCCAGTTAAACGAAGGGTTTTATAATGTACCTACTGGTAAGTGCTACTAATGCAATAACGGGTTTGCACTGTACAAAATTACAAGTCTAGCCTTAATAGGGTCATTTAATAAAGAAACTTGGGGCATTAGCTTTAAACAAACAAGTCTTTGTCAGAAAGAACTATAAATAGTTACAGTAATTAGCAAAATTGACTTGATAACCTGGGAGAAAACTTGAAATGTTTACAGCTTAACGAGTTAGACGCTGCTCAGACATTCCGAAGGACTTGAAGGGTTAGTTTACTTCGACGTAAATACTAAGTTAGATGCCACGTAGAGTGAAAGCAGGTCGAACCGAAACCGTTTTCGTTTGGAGATCGCGTTTTTTATTTGAAAAATGTGAAACTTTTAAAAGGTGGAGTTGGGAAGTTAAACAAGTTCGGCACGAGTCAACTATATTCCCAATACATCTAAACTTTACTTCATTTACCCGAGTCATCTATAAATCCTAAAGACAGAATCCCCGATACGTAAGAATAAATAATAATAATACATAGGAGCCAAAAAAAAAAAAAATTACCAATGAAAAATTACGTTCTTATACCGTGCATTTTGCCATTATTTCCTATTACATTAATAGTTTTTATTCTCTCCTTCAAAATAGTGACATTTCAAGCAGAGGGTAAACAACAATAAAAGCTGTCAAGCTCCACTGTGCATGTTATGCTATATAAACATCCAAAATGTTTAAAATAAATCCGGTAGGTTGGAAACAAAAGGTTGAAATCGTAAGACAATAGGTCCGAAACGTCATTCTAGTCTCCCCAGTTTCCGCGTGCCTAATTCGATAGGTAAATCTCCTAACTGAATTGACTTACTTCCTACTTTGGCCATCCACACGCATATATTTTGCTTCAGGACCCCCTGACATTAGTTACAGCTCTTATAATATCGATTACAGGTCTTATGACATTAGTTACAGTTCTTATGACGTTAGATACAGCTTTTATAATATCGATTACAAGTCTTACGACATTAGTTACAGTTCTTATGACGTTAGATTCAGCTTTTATAATATCGATTACAGGTCTTATGACATTAGTTACAACTATTATAATATCGATTACAGGTCTTATGACATTAGATACAGCTATTATAATATCGATTACAGGTCTTACGACATTAGTTACAGCTCTGGTGATACTAGTTACAGCTCTGTTTATATTACAATGCCTATGATATTAGTTACAGCTCTGACGATATTACCAAGTGTCAAACGATGATACATTTTCTTGACAGATGTAGATATCCGGAGCGACACAATCATTAACCTCATTCAAAATGATAACACAGAAACTATATATTACCATCAGCTGTACTTAGCTATCGAGCGGAAGGTCTTATCTTCACAACCGAAAACTACAGTCATACGGAGCTTCGGAATGAAGAGTTAATAACTGATGACAACGTCACACTGATTCTACATCAAACATGATGAAGAGGGTAAAAGAATGTGAAGTCAAAAGATGTATACACAATTTTTCTTGCTTCGACTAACAGTTGACGTAACATCCTATGTAACCCCCTTTTCTTCAAGGGGGTTACATAGGATGTTACGTCAACATTAAGAGGTTTGGATGAATGATTTGGTGAAAATTAATTTAGATTAGAGTGTTCTAGAAACAAACGTTAACTAAACGTACTTCATAACTAGATGACGTTGTTCTCTGACTACAACCCATTTCTATATGGCTATAAGATTTATTTTTATTTTTCTTGCTAGTGTTACAAGAGTTTCAAATTCAGGTAATGTTAAATCAGAAAGCCACAAACAAATTTAATTTTTAAATGTACTTAACAGAAAATACGTTTGAATATCGGATTATCAATATTTCACAACTCGAAACGTACAAGAAAGAATGCCCAAACCATGGTCGCTAAAATTGTATCAAAATGCCAAAGTATATTGTAATTTTAATAGTATAGAGATGTATAGTGTTATGTTTTGCTTGCTAAAACCTTGTGATTTTTCTACAAGATTTATTTTGAGTTCAAATATTGGTTGTTTTTATTAATGATATAAGTCAATCAAGATTTAACCCTTGCATGGAAATGCGCCATAATTTTTCATTTGTACATTTTTCCCATGTCAAAAGTCTGAAATCATACAAAACGTAAAAATGTTTAAGATATTCTATTCATTACTGCACCATTTATCGCCATCTAGTGATGACATAACGGACTAATACAGCTATGAAATGTGTGTGTAGGGTATTATTACATAGAGACAAATCCACAGTTTTTTCACAGATTTCTATGGCATTATATTCTTCGTTTTAAGAGCTCTCGAAGTTCTACAAAAGAAACAGAACGTTCATACTTATATAATTCGTAAGAACTGGACCACCTACAAATACATTTACTCATGAAAGATGGTGCTCTTCAAACAGGAGATCTTGATATATATACTTCAAAATATTTACAGTAAATAACCACCCAAGTCACTCTTATACAGGCCTATAACTACACTGTCACAAAATAAAACTTGTTCGCAGGATTAGGATTATTCTCATGTATGACCACAGTACCAATCAAGTTTGTTCAAGTAAAATTTCTAGTACAGTACAATAAACTGTTTCCTTGCATTTATATTATCATCAACAACGTTAATTATTTCTGTTAGCATCGTATGCGATAGTTCTCTAAACAGCCACCGTGTGCAAATTAACTGTGTGATCCATATGTATATAGTGTTTGAGTTGTCCTTAACTCACCAGTGAAACTATATTTATATATAGGTACATGTTATGAATTTATTATTTATTAGATAAGCTGTTCAAAAACATTATTTTTTCTCTCGTCACCAAAACAGTACATTTCTGCCAGAAGGCCTAGTCTATCATTCCGTCTGCCACTTGTCACTAATCTTGATTTTTTTTAATTTTTTTTTTGGTTCTCGAGTATTTATGCAAAACAGAGATGTACATCTTTACAAAATTTTAAAGGTATTCGTCCTAAATCGTGAATTTCCTTGGGTCAAAAGCAACAATTTACTATACGAGAGTCTGCGAAACCAAACATACTGATTTTTTCTTGTTGCTTCTCTAGATTGTGATCGTAACTGCTACATTAATTCATCACGCTTTTCACATGGTTACAAATTCATCAGTTCAGTACGTGTATCTCGACTTAACGTTATGCTTCTAAGTGAGCTGGGTGTAAATTAAACGTACTAAAAGTAGATTGATTTGGTTTAAATTTCGCGCAATGCTACACGAGGCTATCTGCGCTAGCCATCGCCTACTTTAGCAGTGAAAGATGAGAGGAAAGGCAGCTAGTCATTACCACCCACCGCCAACTCTTGGAATACTTTTATCAACGAATAGTGGGATTAACAGTACATTATAACGCCCCCACGGCTGAAAGGGCGAGCACGTTTCGTAGGATTTCAAAGTGGAAGCCTAATTCTATGACTAACTAGTATTTGGGAAGTGTATCAGTTACTAGCCAAATTTATCATACATATACAGTTCCACGTCTGTCCCAAGACTGTGACGTAATAAGTGTTATACACAACCCAATAATAAGTAGACACACTGGGAATAAAAATCGAATATCACCATAACGTTATATGCAAATCGTCCTAACAATAAATACAAGTATAGCTCGTTAAATATCACAGAATAAAAAGAGCCATGATACAAACGAAAAGATCCAGGGAATTAACGATGTCGCATAGCTGAACGAAGGAATGGCGGTCAAAGTAATCAAAAGATCGCGAGATTACTTAAAGTACTGCTGTCCACAATGAACAGAGTGACAAAGTAATTCGAGTCACTTCGGAAAACAACAATTTCTGCAAGCCTGGAGAAAATACGTAGTTATCATACCCGCACGACTGAATTTTTTAAAGTATGGTTTCTGCATTGGCAAGAATAAGTTTTAAAGCTTATAATAATAAGAAAAACACTTTTAAAACACATCACAGTGACATAGTCTGAAGATAACAAAAATCTAAACTACTAATGGTTCAGCAGTAAGACTAAGGACTTATAACGTCAAAAGTAGGGTTTCGATACCTGCGGTGGGAAGAATACATATACCTATGTGCAGCTGTGCGTTTTACAAAAACAAAAATTTAATGTTGCAAGTTACGTTTATTAGTAACATGCATTTTAAATAACTACAAAAACTACGTTGTCCTAACTGATAAATCAAATAAGATTATTCAAATTTGCTAATTTAAAAGTGGGAATAGGGATATCAAAACATACAGAAACAAGATAGGTACCTTAAAGTGAAAATGCAATCGCATAGAAAGTAAACCTTAAGCTTGTTTGTTGACTTTTTTTTTGCAATTGCATTTTCAGTTTAAGGTACCTATCTTGTTCCTGTATTTTTTTAATATCCCTATTCCCCCTTTTAAATTAAAAATTTAGTAATAACCTCGTTTCTTTAGTGTGTTTTTTATGTTCATCATGGTGCTCTCTTGGGAAACAATGACAACCTTTGGATTGGCTTCGTGCAGATTGGATGACTGTTGCTACAATATTATCATTGATAATGGTACTGTATGTATGTTCACTATGATGTATGGTGATCAACATACCACATGTTATGTATATGTTTGTAAAATATATATAGCTACTACATGTATATCCTGTAGCTATAAGGGCAATCTGTAAACACTGGATTGAATGGACTACTGAACTATACTGGAATGATGCATGGACTGGATTTTGTAACGGTATGAGTTTGATACATGCATGCACATGCAACGCAAGTCGAGTAGTATATATATATAGATAGATAGATAGTCAAAATTTTCAAGTTGTATAGATGTATGCATATACATTTTTGTATATTCAATGCAAATGCAAGACAATGTGTCAAAATATAACAGCATATGTATACAAATAAGCATTTCTAATTGTTTTTATTGGTTTTTTTAATTATGCACAAAGCTACACAAGGGCTATCTGTGCTCTGCCCACCACGGGTATCGAAACCCGGTTTCTAGCGTTGTAAGTCCGCAGACATACCGTTGTGACACTGGAGGCAGCATTTTTAATATTTCTTATAGTTGTTATATTTCCCCTTTCCTCTTCTCCCACTCCTCTAACCATAATAAGGCCAGTCACGGTTTTGCTGTAGCTGGCCAGATTTCCTCTTAAGAGTGACATTCTGCACACTCTTCAAGGTCTATAATGTGTTAATTAACAATTTACGAACTGACTCTGGTGATCCGTCACTGCTAGATACTTATCTGAAACTAAATATTTTCTAAATAAAATATATAGCTGCAACAGTTTTGCCTCACTTTCGCCGTCTCCTGCTTGAACGATTATTGCCACTCCTTATAGTCGGTTTCAGGGATAGCTACTCTAACTGCAGTGTCTATAAAATTAGCAATCACGCTTACCATCTGCCATCATCATGACTGCCGATCCGATGCTCGAAACTGAACTTAGTGCTATCTTTCAAACAGCGGGTTAAAGGTTTCTGTTGTGGGAGGCAGCCTGTACGTTTGTATAACGTTTTAGACGTTTGTGTAACAGGGCCGAAATCGATCACGCAGTGATAAAGAAAACAAAAAAACTGTGATGCTATCAGCAGCGTCATGTCCAAAGGGCAGGAACCCTATACATAAACAAATGATACTCTATATCAATACAGCTGCAACAATAAGTTAATAATTGCTATGGTAAATGTGTCATGCCTGCTGTATAAACATTAAATTACACCCTTGCCCTGAACGCAGCTATATACCTATGTAGATTATGAGGCTCCTTATAAACCACAGACTATATTAAAACGATTGGGTGTCAACGATTATACACCACCATTATTTGCTAGATAGTCAAATAAATTTAGTAATATTGCCCAGGTTTTATTACAATACTTACATCCATTTTTGCTGTAGACTGGTGGAACAATATTAAATACTAATAAAAAAGAACAAATGAGCGATCACTATTATGAACCACTACCGTGATTCATGATTCGCAGAAAATAATTTCCGTAGCAATATTCATGTCAAAATAATATATTACGGAGATTCATTATATTGATACATGTTGTTAAGACAAACCTACCAAATTCTCTTTAAAAAAAAAGTTATACGAGAGTCGAATTATTAAATGTCACAGTAGTACAAACGGTGTTATGTTTGTAATATGGCCATTTAACCGTTTTACTCGAGTCGCGTGTATTTGTGTTTATGGATGTTACACATTAACAGCTTTTCAGTATCCTTGCCAGGTTGCCACGCCCCTAGTTTATTCTACACGCACCCTATAGAATAGAATGTTGCCAGATACAGAAGACTGGTCAACGAGCTCAGCAGTTTTTGAATAATTAGATCTTAAAAAGTGATCAACTTCTTTCGACGTGGCATAGTTAGAAACCTTTATTCTTTGTTCAGTACCTTAAACTTTCGGTATCTAGCAATGTATAAGTAATAATGCAAATAAAATCAATTCAAACCATAAAAAGGGAGTAAATCTCGTTTACAAACTTTAAAAGGTGAGATATTGACCCAGAAAAAACAAAAAAAAACAATCATCCTCTCACTGATATGATGAGTTGCCTCGTTCAGTAACTAAATTATTAAAGTTTAGGTTTCGATTTAAATAACACATGAATCAGCTTCTTCTGTACCTTGGACACTCTTCTATTAGGACACACTCTGGAATTTGGGACCTTGTCATGAACCAACATAACCATAACACATCATCAGTTATTATGTACATATTTTCAGCTAGATTCTTCAGGAACTGATAGAAGATTTCCAGATAGAAATAAGAATTTGATAACTGTTGCAGATAAACAATTTGTAAAAACGTGCACGATTAGTTTCACAATACAAAATAAATTTGGCTGAAATTTCTATTCTTCCAAATATTTCTACAGGTTTTCATTTCAAACGAATTCCATCGACTTTCAGATTCTCAGCTACGTAACATCGTATACTAGTTTCTACCATAGTGTAACAGACTAACACTTTACTTAAACTTACATATGTTAATTACTCAGATTCTCATAACACGCTCTCCATAATCCACCAGAATACTATAAACACCGACAACACCTTACACACACTGATCTGAAGACGAGAGGTAACGTCATCCTCTACATTTGTGTCTCTACAACAGGCAGTTGCCGTCCATTCTAGAAAGTTTCATCACGAATACTCTGTCTAAACAATTTATCAAATAATACTCATTCACTAGGACTCTCTCGGTTCACCATGACTTTGTACTGGTACTGTCATAAGGGTTTCCACCGTTGCACGGGTTATTTTGCATAATTGTGTAATAAGCTGAGGTACCCGTCTTTTGTCCGGGTTATGAACTTATAAAAATGTGGGGTGGATGCTATGATAAATAACACAAAAATCCTAACTTTCACACAATTTATTTATAACATAACATAATAATTATTACAGTATATATTATTACCTCACCAAAAAGTTTTATATAAGCTTTAAGAGCTCAATATGTATATGCTTGAAACATGGTATACACTATGCGATGGTCAGGGTAACTTTGTAGGGATAGGTAGCGGTAAAGGTGCTTTGTGTTACCCACTTTCAACACCCAGCTCTTCATGTAATTAATGAATTGGCGGTCACTGGCCGCAGAAGTATCTTACGGGATGAATTGATAAGTGATAAGGTCAAAGTAGGAAGTAGGTGCAACTCAAGAAACGGCTCTTCATATCAGCGTTATGTGACTGTTGCAGTAAAACTTTCAACTGAGTTTATATATTATTGCAATAGTGGCAGCCATTTTTCATTGCATTCCTCCATAGATATTGCCAGCACACTGTCTGAAATATATATAACGTATGTATGCCCCCCCCCCCCTCCACACACACACTGTGCGTATAGAAAATTTAAGTTTTCCTTAGTCTGTTTGGTGTAAGGACATGACACCACTTATGAATGTAATTAACGTTAACTTACGTCAAAGCTAATAAACCCGTAATAACAGCAATAACGGGGAGTGGATAGGGTTGTGATCCCCCATTAAAATGGCTCTTTTTCCAAATTATCATCCCAAATGTTTGGTTGAGATTGGCATAGATAGATAGATAAAGAAGAATGCATAGTTCAACCCACATAATGATATCCAAAGTATTTTATTTCTTCAAATACAAGTTCACATAACTAATATTCACTGATACACCTAAATTACAGTAGAAAAAAAAATTAGTTACTTGCAAATCCTCACTCCATAAAACGAAAAGCGTGTCTCCCACAGCACTAAACTAATAACCTCAATTAAACATCTCACTGTTTCAGATTCAACATGAATTACTAATAGACTCAAAAATCAACTACGTCTCGAGCCTAACTCGCATATTATAATATCCACTCTGCTCTAATGCTATGGGGAAAATCCAGATGTTACACCACGCACTCATTATGTGACGCCAGACCTCCCACGACCAACATACAGTACAAACGTTTAAATCTAAAAAAAAAAAAAAACATATACTACGCAGTATTTAATCTCGAAATCTTGAATCTTTTGTAACATTTGCTGGAAAATTTACCTTTGATCTAGCTCTTTAGATATAATACGTTATTTGAATCAATACAATTAAAGATGATAGTCGTCCAAATGTTTGATATACGCTTCCAAAAAAATTCAACAAATAGTATCGAACTAAAAACAACAGGAAATAGAACCATTAGTTATATTGAAATAGATGTTTATAGCACAGTAGCATAAACATCAAAATTAATTCTACATGAGTTTAAGTCAACATATCTGCATATAACACATTGCCAACACGATATATCGTAATAAAATAAATAGTTTTCTGTATACGATAACAGAAACATTGCGTTATCCTAAAACCTTCTTTCTACAAACTTTCATAAACAAAAAACAGCTGTCTAAGAAATCCACATTACCTACAGGCAACAACTCGTGGAAATTCGTACTTGCAGTTAATTCTCACATACAGCTTCATCTTGACTTGCGCATGCTTAGAAAATATACTAGTATTCTTATTTATGATTGGCTACACAAGAGCATGAAAACAGCCGACTTAATATACATGTGTGTGTAAGATTCGTCTTTTTGTTTCTTAATTTATATGTCTCCAACCAAATCAACACAAAAAAGGGCCTGTCACAAATTGCCTTAAATGTGTGGATTAAAATTGGAACAAGACTGTTTTTAACAGATCTCTCCACAACAAGTGGGTCAGGTGATCTGGGAAGGAGTGTTAATGATACTTCTCTTCCAAAAATAATTGGATTATGTCTAACAAAGTGAATATTTTCGAAAACATTTGATTACATAAATTTATAATTGGTTTATTTTAAATTTCGCGTAAAGCTAGTCGAAGACTATCTAGCCGTCCCTAATTTAGCAGTGACAGATCAGAGAGAAGGTAGCTAATCAACATCACCCACCGCCAACTGTTAGGTTACTGTTTACCAACAAATGGTGGTATTAATCGCACATTATAACGCTCCCACGGTTGAGAGGGTGAGCGTGTTCGGTGACGGGGATTCGAACTCGCTATCCGCAGATTACGAGTCGAGCGTCCTAAAATTTATACTTACGTGAGTTACTAACTCGCACTATAAATAACGTACGCAAAAATGTTTTAGCTTTCAGGGAGATTCTTTCTCTGACGTAATACTCTCACAGATTAGCCTATATATCATTATTGATGCAAGCGCTTCTACTGAAGAAAAAACGGTATAGACTTCTAGTTTTTAATCGCGAAGCTTAGAAATGTTTAAAAGTTCACGGTCGAGCGAAAAATGTAAATTTTCTTCATGAAAAAAAGCCACAAGATTACTACAATTTAACAAAACAAGATTTAACTCAGCAAGGTATGTGTGTGGTTTTTATAAATGATTAGCTAAACCTTCCTTTAACAAATGTTCTTATGCTAAAGGATTATCTGACGTTTCGTGGCCCACAATGCACCATTGTAAGTTACCTATCGCTCGAACGCACACACACACACGGTGGTTAGGTATGCGCGCTGTAAGAATATTATATGGCAACGCTGTGTATCTCGACACACAGTACTTTACACATACTTACATTGGAGCTGCTTTTCACAATGTAGACTTCTTTTACAGTAGTATACTGGTGGTTCTCTCCATCTGCCGTTTCAGAGATGGCGGTCCAGGTTCAAATCCGTGCGTTACCTCAAAAATGTTCTTAGTACTTTAAACCGTGGGTGAGTTACAAGAGTAACAGTAAAAAACCAACTACTTAGTGTAGGTGGTGGGAAGATGGGTGCTATTGACTGCTTCGTCTTCCTTCTGGTCAGTACTTCAAAATTAAGGACAGCAAAAGATAGCTTATTAGTTATTAGTTTCAGCCTTTAACCTTACAATAAAAGCAAGAACCAGCAGTATAATATTTAAGCATCAGTCGAAATTTTCATTCGAACAATAATTATTACAGTTGGATAAATCATTTAAAGAACAGAGATGTTTTAAAATCCCACAATGCCTGATTAAAAGTAACAGTCAACATTATTTTATTTCTTTATTCTTACTGCACAAAGAGAGTTAGGCTTTTACAAAAACACTAGTGACATCACAATGATTCACAACGACGAAAGAAACTCAATATTTCGTAACAAGCTTCAAAGTACAAAAAAAACAAAAAACATTACACTATACATGCCAGAATCAAATATTTATTATGAACAAAAACTGTCTTAAACAAGCGAGAGCAACGCGAACTGTCAGTTATTTGGATGTGCATGATTTAATTACTATAGTACAAAGTTTCCTCTCTCTCTCCCTCTCTATTTACAGGGTGATTGTAAATAGTACTCCATATTTAAAATGATTACATCATAAAAACTACCTGTTCTTTGGAAACATTTCACTACGAGCAGAGAGTTTGTTTGTTGTTGCTTCGACATGTTACAAAATATTTCGAAATCATATTATACTGCATACCTACCTAAATTGCCTTGCAAACAAAACTACCACTGTTATTTCTGTATTTTTTCTTTACATCAACGATACGGGTGGTAATTTAAATAAAGTACGAGTTAGCATACAGAATATTTCAAGGATCAACAGACAATATCCAGAACATACGATACTTGCAATACCTTCATTTAAGGAGAAGCTTAATATGTTGATGCCAAGGTGGTTAGGGCAATCTGAGGGTTGCGGGTTAGCATCCCCGTTCCATCAACCATGCTTGCCCTTTCAGCCGTTGGGGCGTTATAATGTGACGGTCAATCCGTTGATAAAAGAGTAGCCCAAGAGTTAGTGGTGGGTGATGATGACCAGCTGCCTTCCCTCTAGTCTTTCGCTACTAAATTAGGGACGGCTAACGCAGATAGTCCTCACGTAGTTTAGCGCGAAATTCAAACCAAACTAATTGTTGATTGAAAATGACGGAAAGCATACTGGACATCTTCTACAGAGGCGTTGCTAGGTGCTTATAAGATTCGGGGCTCGGCCTCATAGGCGCGGGAATTCTCAGCGTTTCAGTATGATATCAATCATGTTTTTTTTTGTTGTTTTTTTTTCAATTTTCAAGACACGAACTGGGCATTCGTTGCACAGATCCGTTTGCCAGCGCCTAGCGACGTCTCTGACCTGTACACTATAACAAAAACATTTTACTAAGCCAATTGTATACATAATTTTCCATTTGAGCAGACGTAAAGGACAAGCCTATAACTAATAAGATCTTTGTAAACAGTTATAATCCGTGTATAGCAAAACTCTGGTTCGTTTTCAATTAAAATAAAACAATGTTATGGTGTGAACACCTTTCCTTAGCTCGCGAAACACTATTACAATTATACTTGCCACAATACATTAATATTAGGCCTAAAAACATAATAGGCCTAATACTATTGTCTTATTACAAGTATAATCATTTACAATAACCATTGTCAAAAACTCGTTGTATGTGATTTTGTCCGCGGGTATTTTATACAAGTTATAAGCATAGGTAAAGACCAATTTAAATTCTGATAGTTTAAAATAAAAAATTCTGCGAGATGAGAAAAAAAAAATGTTTTGTATATCTTGTTTTTAACCAACATAAATGTGTTCTTTACAACATTTATCATTTAAATGGTTGCATACTCCTTCAGTGGAATCTTTACACATGAGTAGTACTAAATCAATAAATGACACAGTTAAGTGTGTTGTCAAAAGGCTTGTTAATCATTTATTTCTCTTAAAACCTTTCACTTGAAGAGGGAACTTTTTGTATCGTTTAGAAAAGTTTTAGTCATACGTGATATGCACGAATAACTGGGAATGTACTCAATGTAGCTGGATCCGCCTGGTTTGTTGATAATTTTTATTGTTTCTACTGTTAGACGGGTTATCGTGGATTACTCGGTAACAAGGATAAAGAAAGTTCCAGTCCATATAAGATAACAAAAAAACGATTTAGTCCTAGATCTTCGTTTAGCGCAATAAACGTTCACCAATGGGCCTAACTTTACCAATAATCTACGCCTAAAGGAAATAAATCAAATTTTCCTTGCTAATCTCTTTTATTGTTGAAAAATAAACTTGATATCTACAGCACTGAACAAAGTTGCTGACAGTAACAACTAACATGACTAAATCATAGACTGATTACTCAACAGCTAACAAACGACTAATAATGTTTCTCACTCAATACTTGTTCTTAACAGCGACACGATAACTAACTCGTTTTACACATGGTTCACATTATTTGCTAAACTTTGGAAATGTTCCACACATTAAGGACACATCCATCACGTTACATTAAACTCCATATAGGCTAAATAACAATATAAATTTCTAGAAAATTTTGAATTAAAAAAAAGATTAAGAAGCTATGAGAAAAGTAACAAACGTTTGTCATACGTATAGTAATAGCGTTTGGCTTTCATTCAAGTAACTAAATCTCAACTGCTTTTTGTAAGCATTATTTATATAAGCGAACTTCACGTATGAAATCTATAATCAAAGAGACCTTAGGATTTTTACCATCTTTAAAATTATTATATAATTGAAGTACTAAATTTGATTGAAATATTTAAATTGTATCGGATAAACCAGGGTACAACTGTTCGCCGGGTTAATTTACTAAATTATTTTCATGATTAACATAACCAATATCGTTTATAATTAAAAACATGCAAGTAGTAAAAGACGAGAATACAAAGAAATGTTCATTTGCTATAAAAACAACAAGGAAAATCGTGTTTTGTGTGCGTATATTCTTGGAGTGCTACATTTTGTTTATATGTAATGTTAATCTTACACATTGAAAAGTAAATTACAACAACACGGAAATGATGCATTTAAAACAAGTCAGGTAATTAAATTGGTTACGAGGAGCTCTTGAAAGTTAGTGTTGGGTGTTTCTATGCTATTAAATAGATAAAAATTATATGATACATTTTATATATATATATATATATATATTACCGATGTTTATCGCACTCAAAGCGAGTCGTTCTCTACAAAAGGTACAATATCTCATCAATGTATTTATATGCAAGTATTTTTCTGTTCCATTTAAGCGGCGTAAGATAGGAAATACTTTGTATATACCGACATGGGCGTTCGCGCGGAGGGGGGGGGGGTCAAGAGGAAACACTTGACCCCCCTGAAAAATGAAAAACATAATTCAGCATATGTATATGAATTTTTTATTCAATTCACAATTACATACTACTTTGCCCCCACCCCCACCCCTGGAAAAATGTCTGCGGACGCCCTCGTATACTGAAGTGGTTTTGAAATTTACTGGATGAACTGTGGGAACCTACGATCCTGACTCACAGCTGGTACATTCATGTACGTGTTTACCAATGATTCACTCAAGTAATGCCACCCGTATCATAAGAGGACTTGGTTCGGATTTCTAACGTTAACAGATACGAAAAATAAGGTCAGTCAACCGGTACATGTAAACAATTGTTCACTGTCTCTCCCCAACATACATACTTCACAAAAGGTTACTGATGTTTATTTTAATTTTCTAATACTCGTCAACAATCAAATTTTTTCAACAAGCGATCACTTTCAGTGCAAACAAATATGTGCGTTCCGTATTATCAGAATACGTAATTTATTCCAGGTTACAGATAATTATCGGTGTAAGTATAAAACAAAACAATCCCTAGATAATTTTATTTAACATGGTATGCAGTTTATTGTTTTTATCTGAGTGTTTTAAATTAAATACATTTTTACATCCCCTACAATTTTAGTTTAAGGTTTATATGCCATACATAGCCAATAACTGTTACGTGCATTACTTACGTACTTAATCGGCACGTATACGTACACATACAGACTGCAGCATAAGCAAGCACTAAAAAGAATGAAATAATCGATTAGGACTCTTCCATTTAAGAAAAATATTGTGTGGGTAAGAATAAGTCTTATTTCCGTGATGACATGCTATTCATAGAGAAGCGAAATAAAATAAATCAGATACTTCAAGAATTATTTTAGTCAAAATAATAACAATAAACAATGCTAAACAAAAAGAAAAACAACGGTCGGTAACTTGGTGGATTTTTTTAAAGATAGTATCTTTCTCCGAACTGGAGATGACAAGGACAAGTCTTTTTTTCTTTTTCAGTAGAGCACGTTACATTAATTAGGGTTATTTTGTGCAAGTAAATTAACTTTAGATTCAGGTTAGTCGCAATTTTTGTTTCAAAAGCGCGCGATCCTCTTAAGAAAAAAATAATGACAAAAGATAGTGCCACGTCTTTATTTTTGCATGGCTGATGTGTCAAGACAATGTTACACAACATAGCTTTAAATAGGTAATTTTGTGATAAACAGATGATTCACAGACCTGTTGAAAAATAACTTTACCATTGAACGATTATAATGTAATATCTCACTTTATTTGCTTTGCAACTGAACAAACCAACATAATTTCATCTTAGCTAATTAAAACGTCTACAGGAAAGTACAATATCTTGTAATACTTCAAATCCAAGCTTAAAAAATATTTGGATGCTAAAACTACTGAAACTCAGAAGGAACTGCTCGATAAACTACTTACAGTCTCTCTTGAATAACTAGAATTCATTTAACAATCTCTTGAACTCTAATAGCTTCATAACTTCGCTAAAGCTCTCTGTTTTGTTTTTTTCTAGGTCAACTGCAAACAACCATGACGTACTGAACGGCCGGTGGTCTCGTATCTCAGTGCAATACCGTTCTACACCGCACTGACCAGGCAAACGCCATATTGTAAAGTCACGTTCTAGCAAGATCAAATCCTTCATATTTTTGCGTATTTGTTTCTACACTGAAGAAACTAAATACGGTTCAGAAGGCCGTGGCTGTTTGTTCACACCTACATATTCCTAACCAGTTCGATACTGTACTTAAGAGAAAGCTTTATATTAAAAATGAACTTACATACGTATAATTGCGACTTACAAGTTACAGATAAGTTTCAATTCAATAATGAATACATAGTATAATTCAGTTTATTTTAGAAACGTGAATAAATATTTATTTCCACACAAGTTGTTCATCATCGAGTTGTAGTTTTACGTTTATTACACACACACACACATATACATACATACACACACACACACAACAAATAAGTAAACTACAATACGTACCTCCTCCCGA
>NW_013670921.1:5651-9758 GCF_000517525.1 Limulus polyphemus | reverse complement strand
TTTAGTTTTAGTAAACGTACGAATAAATAATTTTATTTCCTACACAAGTTAGTTCTATCATCGAGTTGTAGTTTTACGTTTATTACACACACACACACATATACATACATACATACACACACATATATATATATATATATATATATATATACACACACACACAAATAAGTAAAATTCAATAGCCTTCTCCCGCGAAAATCCTGGCAACGCCCTTCCATAGCGTGTTTAATTTTTAAACAAAAACCACACATTTTTTCCCAAAAATCTTCTATAACGTTGTGGTAAACAATAGTTTCTAGAAATTTACGTCGAGTATTGTCCTCATTTTTTTAAAACATATGATAAACCTTACAACAGAAACGATTAAATTCATAAGGATTCTAACGTACATGTTTCATGCGTGCTTGACTGTATGTAGGTAGTCCAATACATAATGTAAATTACAATTATTTATACAGTTATAAAACCACTCCCTTTCGAACGCATGCCTAATTCCGAAAACGGTAGCAAAGCTAATACTAGTGCTTAAAATACGAAATGGTCTCCTCGCATTCCAGTTCTACCGTTTTAAAAGAACCGTTTTTGTTTTTTCTCACTCTAGATATTTTTCACAACAGCACTACAAACAACATTCCTTAATAATTGTTCTATCTCCAGTGCCAGGAAAGGCGTTCTCAGGATTACAGCTTTTAATGTCCTGGATTTTATGTTACCATGCACTAACAGTCTTCAGGTTTTCAGTTACACAGAACATATACACAGGTGACTTAAGACTATTTCCTAATCGAGGTAATGCTACCGATTAATGGCTAAACTAAAAGTTGAATCAACATAAAAAGCTCATATATAAAATGATTATAATTTGAATTATAAAATATACTTCACTTGAGCAACGAAACTGTATTTAACCAAAATAAAACTGAGAATCATAAAATGATAACTATACTATTTTTATATAAGGTAATTTCTTTAGAATCATTGTGCATATAGAAAAATACAAGTACACCGTGCTTCATTCAACATTTATGTGATTAAAAAAATAGTTTGTCACATGTAGTTTATATAATAACTATTATGTATCTTTATGTATAATACTCATTATGGCAATACTAATAATAGCACTACTAAATAACTCAAGTAAAGTTACCTGTTAAGTGTTATTCAGATTTCCTACATGCAACAAATAAAATCTGTTTAATCAACAACTAAAAAGTATATCATAATTTCTATATAAAATAACCAATCAAATACGCTGCCGTTAATTTGTAAAAATCTAAAATGTACGCTAAGCTTACACTAGGCCTACCTCCCTATGATCGTTATTTCCACAGTACATAAAATTATTAGTTACAGTTTTATTAGTAGTATTACGGATTCCAACTTACAAGCGACTTAATGATCTTAACTTAAGTTCGAACTGTTTTTTGACGTGAATGTGAAATTTGAAAAGGGTATATATATATATATATATCTGTGAAAAAAAGAATTAAGTATTTATCTTACCTTTCTTCTTTAAATTAAGACTTCTCTAATTTTCTTGACGTTGAAACTGGACTGCAGTCAAACTACGTGGCTAATTGAATTCAATTTTTTTTACTAATTACTTAAATTAGGCCTACACAAAAGCCCTAGGACTTAGAAAAAGAACATGTTTGTACAACGACGAGCCAAGCACCAGTATTGGATCGTGCAGAAGGCACATGGGTTAGGCCTACAATTCATAAAACATGGAGACACCGTAAAAAGGTGAAACTGAAATCTTCAGCACATTCTCTTTTTTTTCTGCATTTTCATCCTCTCAGTTACCCTAACATTCCTGATGTTTGTATATGTACGTGTATATAAACGAGCACAGCAGTAATTCTGTAGTTTGTTCCCTCTAATCCTATCACACAACGCTTTGCTCAAGCTTCAAGGTCACCTGACTGGTAGCGACCACGCGTTACAGACAATAGAGTACAGATAGTTTCACAGTCGGTGTGGTCGAAAATTCCATGATTAACACATGTCTGCATATTGCTTCACAGAAACACTTTTTGAGTGTAGCTAACGCAACAGATTATTTTTTTTTACTCAAAAATAAGTTGCATAATAAATATTATGCAAATACTTAGGCAATATATCTCTATCGCCACACTGTTCACTTTTGAATTAATCATTCAGTAGCACTACACTGTTATTTTCAAAATATTTTTTGTGATAAGTTAAAAAATGTAAGATACTGTTTTGTAATATAAATTTATACAATTAATGTCTGTTTTTATATGTCACAAGTTTGACCATTAAATGATATTGTTAGTGGTTTGATTCATGCAAACATTGATAAGTCACATTTTTTTAACTTAAATACCTTAGCTTTAAAAGGAATCACTAATTTAATGAGAATCTATAGTAAGCAAATTAACTTTCAAATACTGTTCAAGTTAACGGATGTTGTAATCTTGTTTTTGCATCTCTCACAACAGAATTGAACCCCTAACTTCTTTCACGCCAAACACATTTCTCTACACCGAGCATTAGGATTAATCACTGCTTATTCGAAGTAATACGCTTTTTGACTCAAACATTCACACGAGTACAATTATGATTACTTTGAGATAAATTTTCCATTTTAATAGTTAGAAAAAGCAAATCTTCAGTAAACTGTGATGTTGAATTGTGAAAATAAGTGAGCTCTTGTGATTTAACTATTTAATAGCTAGCACTTGTTGTTTACAATGACACTGTAAGTCAACTGTTAATCTCAGAATAATTCCGGCCAAGCGGGCCTAGTACCTAATGTATCAGATGACTGTAAAGTTCCGAGATTAGAGATGTGATGCCGCTTAACCCGCTAGCACTAAGCTGTGGGTGCGTTATAAAAGTGACAGCCAGACTGTTATTCGTTTCGAAGAGCCGGACAAAGTCTTAATGACGGCCCATGCTGTTGGCTGACTCTTGTCCGTTGGTCATTAGTTCAAAATTGGGGATGATATACCTGAATCTTCCAATTCAAATCCAAAGGAACCCAGCTGAAAGCCTAGTACACAACAATGCTTTAAAATGCATTTCCACTATTGCAGCTGTGAATAAGTTTAGATTTGCTCCCATGAAAATTCTGATATTCTACAAAAAGAAAACGTTAATATTTTATACCAATTTATATTACAAGTATACTTGTCATAAAACATTAGCATTAAGCCTATTACATTTTAAATCTAATCCGTTAGGGATTTTCAAGCATTGGAAGAGTGTATAATAATAGTATTTCAATCACACTATATTTGTCTTATCCACTTCCGACGACGCGTTTCGCTCAGTCCAGAGCTCTTCAAACGGGCTGGCATCAACAAACACAAAAGTGGTCGGTTTGTTTGTTTGTAATTAAGTACAAAGCTACACAATGGGCTATCTGTGCTCTGCCCACTACGGGTATCAAAACCCAGTTTCTAGCGTTGTAAGTCCGCAGACATGCCGCTGTGCCACTGGGGGGCTCAAAAGTGGTCGGAACATTATTTATATAAAGTCATTTCATAAAATAAGAATTGTTATGGCGTGTACGCCTTTTACAAGCTGGCGAAGAATGATTATAATTATACTTGTCATAAGACATTATATTAGACCGATTACATTTTCAAACACTACATTCTAAATCTAGTCCCTTTTTTCAAGAATTATATACTATTTTGATTCTTGAAAATTCCTAAGATATTAGATTAAGAATGTAGTGTTTGAAAATATAATATAATTATAATCATTCTTCACCAGCTTGTAAAAGGCGTATATACCATAACGATTCTTAATTTCAGTTATCAGTTTCCTTTGTAAGTTGTAGGCAGAAACAAGAGAAAGAGACAGAGCTTAAAAATCAGTCAGGCATAGCGTTTACTGTATGTTTGCGTATATTAGTATGACTTACTCTTTATTCGAAACATGCAAACATGATAAAACTGATAATTAAGTCTTAACGGTGTAATGATAATAATGATGATTTTATTGTTGTTGTTCTTTAATCAGATATTCGCTCTGTTACGTATTAACATTTCAAATAGCCTGAAACTGAGTTAACTGATAAATTAAAATAAAGTAGTTAAATTGTACTTTAGATTTAGCAGTTAAGTGAAAGTC
>NW_013670921.1:0-4695 GCF_000517525.1 Limulus polyphemus | reverse complement strand
AACAATCACAGTTATAGTCTTTCGAAGTCTATAGCTACACTGACTATAGCAAACTAATAATAGTATACTTGTTAAGTATCTGCTTGTTTGATAATTTCCCGTGGAAATTCTTTCCGAGAAACTTCAGCGATTAGAAGTCCTTTCTTGATTAAAACTAGTTTATTCTTTCTTGATACAAACTTTGTAATACACTCAACAACTTTTATACCACACACTATAAATCACAGTGATTCACACACTTTACTTAAGGTGCTTACTGTTCGCTTGACTCAGTTATCTATCTATCGCTGGCTTTCTTTTCCAGGCTTATATATACTAAAAAAATAGGGCATCTAGATCACACTCGAGTTGGCTGGCAAATTCATGATCCTTCGAGAAACTCCAGCGCGCATGCTCCCAGAGTCGCGTGACTTCCGCTGTTGTAACAATACTCTTTTTTGGAGCGTCGCGTTCGTTATATTTATAGGCGTGTGGAGGCTTTCTCGAATTTTCAGATTTACTTAACAATACTGAGCTACATTTAAGTGTTTACATACATACAAAGATTGTTGATTCTTACTCTCGAGAATCTACTACAACTTTGGAGACTAGGCGGGAGTTTTGCAATACATGTCTAACACTATAAGCTATTCGTGTTTTTAAATATAAACTTATTCTAAACAAACGTTGATATTAAAATAAATATATGATAATAAATTCGTTACAACTCAAATAATCGCTATCTGGTTAGCCTTCCATAATTTTGAACGGATACACTAGAAGGAAGGAAGCTTGTCAACAGCACCCACCACTAATTCTTGGGCTACTTTAATCGAATAGTGGGATTTGACTGTCACAATTGTAACCCATCCATGACCCCAAACTCTCGAGTTTTGAGTGAAGTAATATTGCACTGATTTACTAAAACTATTGAGCTTGTTTTGTTTTTGTTTGCTTTTGAATTTCGCTCAAAGCTACACGAGGGCTATCTGCGCTAGCCATCCCTAATTTAGCCGTGTAAGACTAGAGGGAAGGCAGCTATTCATCACCACCCACCGCCAACTCTTGGGCTACTCTTTTACCAACGAATAGTGGGATTGACCCTCACATTATAACGCCCCCACGGCTGAAAGGGTGAGCATGTTTGGTGTGACAGGGATTCGAACCCGCGACCCTCAGATTGCGAGTCGAGTGCCCTAACCACCTGGCCATGCCGGGCATGATTTTGTGATAACAGAACCTGAACCTCATATACTCAGATTCACACCTCGGCACGCTAAACACTGGCTACGACCTCCATTCTTCCCACATTTGAAAAACAAGAAAGAAAAGGGAAAAGCTTAAT
The DNA here is from genome assembly GCF_000517525.1 of Limulus polyphemus. NCBI lineage: Eukaryota > Metazoa > Arthropoda > Merostomata > Xiphosura > Limulidae > Limulus > Limulus polyphemus. Next base: position 3,371 of record NW_013670921.1, on the reverse strand, counting down.
TAAAATGGCTAATTAGCGTTTTTCCTAATAATTATGCACATGACGCGGTGTTCAGGTTGAAAATACTGTAGTAACATTGTTCTTTAGTTGGAAGTTTCTTTTAACTTATCTGTTGAAAATGATTCAATGCTCAGTCCACGTGACGAGTGCAATTATGCACTGTAATAACTTGTTGTAGGCCAACGTTTCAAATAACGTTCAAATCTCTCTAACAATGTTAGACGTAACGTAAAATCAACTTTCTTGTAGAAATTAATCCAGTAAGCGCAATAGCAAACATAGGTTCACTTCACGGAAAACACACTGACTGATTTAACTCTCTATCTTGAAATAACTTAATCTTCTTCACTGTGTTACCCTACTCTTGAAACAATTATTCCGTATTTTTAACATAGCTTCGAATATAGTAGAACACTTGACATAACATCCTTAGAAATTTCTTACTGTTGTATTAAACTTTTTATCTTAACGTCATCTTTATGACAAATAGCAATCTCTTTCTAACTCCTAAATGAAATATATAACATTAAAAATATAGCTTATAACAATACGAATAGGCTTACCTAACGATTATTGCAATACAGTTCTTCCCAGTTAAACCTATTCCAGTAATTTTATTTTATTTCATATTTCATTTATTTGACGTAGAGTTACGGTTATAATAATCAGGCTTGATTTATGAATGAACATTTTATTTCTTTCATCACGTGGTTTTCCTGACCAGCTCAATAAATTATTTTTCTAAGCCTAAAGTAGAACATTGTGTTTATAATTTCTTATTGTTACGTTTCTGGTTGTTTGTTAATTTCCCATAAAAATTCTATCAGAAGAAGTTCAGAGGTACAAGTCCTTTCTTAAATAAAACTAAGTTATTCTTTCTCAATAGAATTTTGCAATACAGTTAATTTCCACAGTCACTTTCACTTAAACACACGCTATAATTCACAATGATTCACACACTTTACTTACGACTTGACTCAGTTATCTGTCTCTATATATCCCTGTCTGCTATCATTCTCTCCACTTTATTTGCTGGGCATATATATTAAAATAGATGGCGTCTAGCAAACACTCGAGCCTTCCTGACCCTTCTAGAAACTCATCACGTGTTACCAGCGTCACTTGACTTCTGCTGTCGTAACATTATGTTAGTTGACATTGCTACAATAATCATAAATAATATAAAGTCGCATATAAATTATACACGTTTTTTCACTTTATGTCAAAGTTCAGTTTTAGTTTGCCTTTTTTCTTTCTTATTTTTGCTGAATTCCAAAACAAATGTTTGTGACAAAAATTCAAAGAACGTGCTATTCACGCATAATCTATAACCGATGTTGTGTTGTTTGTTTTTATATTTTGACAGTCATTGTACCAGAAACTAAATTTTCCCTGTGCATTCTAAGCAAAAATACCATTTTTTTACAAGTTAGCTTTATTTCTATCAGTAAATCGTTATGCTGTAACTTATAAATTCAGCAATTTAACATATACATGCAGTATAATTTTCTGAATACAGTGCTGGTGTTTAGTATTTTCCACCTAACGGCATACTATGTGACACACGGGCCAGACTCCTAAGGTTTAGGCATAACTATCCCTAATTTAGAGGGCAGCTAGTAAGTAACACCTGCCTCTTATTGCTATTCTTAACCGAATAGCGGGAATGATTGATAGAATTACAATACCCCCATAGTGGAGAGAGTGTTTGGCGACATATCACATCTGGGACCTGTACCGTCAGATCCCTAGCCTTGCATGCTAATTAAGCCAAGCCTAGCCTGATTTTTTTGAATACACTACCTATCTTGTAGTGTTATAATTGAACAGTGCTCCAAACAAGAGTAGACTTGACACTGTTATGTGTAAAGATTTACTATTTTGTTATACTTCGATAGTTAAGAAACTTATTTGCATAGATTTAACATGTCATATATGCGTATATATATATATTGTTACGTCTCCGTTCGTTAGTTAATTAATTTTCCGTAAATTCGTTCCAACGAAACTTTAGCGGCACAAGTCCTTTCTTAAATAAAATTGGTTTATTCTTTCCGAATACAACTTTACCGATACACTTAATTTCAACAGTCGCTCTATAACAAACGCTAGAACGTCTCACGTGCTCGACTTCAACAATACTCAGTTCAATTACACATAACCTGACTGCAGTTCAATTACTCATTACCTCCCCTTCGCTTCGTGGCCGGTCTTATATATACAAGACTACACTATAACTAGAAAGATCAAGAGATTTAAGGAAAAGACATGAAAGTTCGAGAATGACGTGGCGTGATGCTAGTCACGTGACCTCGATGTCGTAACACTGCCACCTCCTTAGTATTGTTCGTTCCGAACAATAGCCACTTACATTAAACCAATAACAATTAACAATAACTTAATTAAATGTACAGAATTACAAACACAAAATTGCAATTCAACAAAGTCTCTTAATTTTACGGGACGTATCTTCTTCTGTACTGGTCTCCGTCTCGTTGGCTACTACTTCACGTGGAGTTCATCTGCTTCATCAGGAAATGTCCTATCATCAGTAACAATCACATCAGTGGTAGTAACTTCATCAAGAGCTTCACCGTTTCTCTTCTCAAAACTGAGTAGAGTTTCTTCTTCAACATTGGCTTTTTCAGGTGACAAGTCTTCATCAGCGTCATTTGTTCTGTTGTTCACTTCATCCCAACTGAAATGTCCTGGACCGTGATAACGCCAAAACCTGTTGGCATCCACCACTTTTGGCTTACCTCGCCGACCACATTTTATCCGGAAAGTCACGTCTGAGAGACGAACCACTATTTTATATGGGTCTTCCCATGGAGAAGATAACTTAGGAGACTTCCCTTTGGTCTTCCTGGGATTATACAACCACACCTTTTCTCCTGGTACAAAGCTGACTTCAGTAGATCTCTTATCATAAGTTAACTTCATCGAATCAGCAGACGTTTTCAAGTTTGAACGCACTTGATGGTGAATATCATCCATCCTTTCTGATAACACTTTCACAAACTCAGACACATTCTCAGGCAACTCTTCATAAGGTGGGTGTCCCTTATGCTTGAGTCCCCTTTTATCACTACATGTACTGCTTGTCCAGCACCATACTTCCACATCTTGTCTCATACCTATCATGGGATTGACGCAGCACAACTTCCCGTAACTTCCTCGGTATAACTGTTTGCCAAGTCGTCACTTTCCCACCTGTAGTTTCCCATCTTCGGAGAAGAAGACCATCTTCAAGCTTTAACTGGTCCCATTGTGACCAATAGTGCTTTGTCACAGGGCTTAGACTAGATACCTTCTCCCAAACAGGGCGCGAAACACTTGCTTTTAGAAAATCAATTATTGGCTTCAAATGT
>NW_013670920.1:66418-67427 GCF_000517525.1 Limulus polyphemus | reverse complement strand
ACAATGGGTTATCTGTGATCTACCCACCACAGCTAAGTTGAAGTATTTGTTTGTTGTTAAGCTCAACGCTACACAATGGGTTATCTGTGCTCTACCCACCACAGTTAAGTTGAAGTATTTGTTTGTTGTTAAGCTCAAAGACTACACAATGGGTTATCTGTGATCTACCCACCACAGTTAAATAATTAAAGTTAGCAGCATTAATAGTTGGTTGTTTTCAATTACTATTCTCAACAGTTGATAGAAAGTTGTATATCGTGAGAAAATGTGTCGGTAAAATTATTTTCACTTTTGCTCCTTATATCATTTGTTGTTTGTTCTTGTTTTCATAAAATTGCTGAAATATAATTTGTAAGAGAGAGAGAGAGAGGATGTTTATAGACTACAACTATCGTTACTGTCACCAGCATGTGTTAAACGGACTTGAATATATAAGTTGAAATAAATATAGAAAAAGATGACACAAATAAAGAAACTAATTAGCAAACATATGTCTCAAAAGAGCGGCTAAAAACGGGATGTAAAAAAGTTCATAGTCAGACAAGAATACAAGTGTTTGTATGTTTCTTAACGTTATTACATCGTGTTACACCAAGTGTTTGTATGTTTCTTAACGTTATTACGTCGTGTTACACCAAGTGTTTGTATGTTTCTTAACGTTATTACATCGTGTTACATCAAGTGTTTGTATGTTTTTAACGTTATTACATCGTGTTACACCAAGTGTTTGTATGTTTCTTAACGTTATTACATCGTGTTACACCAAGTGTTTGTATGTTTCTTAACGTTATTACATCGTGTTACACCAAGTGTTTGTATGTTTCTTAACATTATTACGTCGTGTTACACCAAGTGTTTGTATGTTTCTTAACGTTATTACATCGTGTTACACCAAGTGTTTGTATGTTTCTTAACGTTAATACGTCGTGTTACATCAAGTGTTTGTATGTTTCTTAACGTTATTACGTCGTGTTACATCAAGTGTTTGTATGTTTCTTAACGTTATCAC
>NW_013670920.1:62730-65877 GCF_000517525.1 Limulus polyphemus | reverse complement strand
TTACGTCGTGTTACATCAAGTGTTTGTATGTTTCTTAACGTTATTACGTCGTGTTACATCAAGTGTTTGTATGTTTCTTAACGTTATCACATCGTGTTACATCAAGTGTTTGTATGTTTTTAACGTTATTACATCGTGTTACATCAAGTGTTTGTATGTTTTTAACGTTATTACATCGTGTTACACCAAGTGTTTGTATGTTTTTAACGTTATTACATCGTGTTACACCAAGTGTTTGTATGTTTTTAACGTTATTACATCGTGTTACATCAAGTGTTTGTATGTTTTTAACGTTATTACATCGTGTTACACCAAGTGTTTGTATGTTTCTTAACGTTATTACGTCGTGTTACATCATGTGTTTGTATGTTTCTTAACGTTATTACGTCGTGTTACATCAAGTGTTTGTATGTTTTTAACGTTATTACATCGTGTTACACCAAGTGTTTGTATGTTTTTAACGTTATTACACCGTGTTACATCAAGTGTTTGTATGTTTCTTAACGTTATTACGTCGTGTTACATTCAAGTGTTTGTATGTTTTTAACGTTATTACGTCGTGTTACACCAAGTGTTTGTATGTTTTTAACGTTATTACATCGTGTTACATCAAATGTTTGTATGTTTTTAACGTTATTACGTCGTGTTACATCAAGTGTTTGTATGTTTCTTAACGTTATTACGCCGTGTTACATCAAGTGTTTGTATGTTTCTTAACGTTATTACGTCGTGTTACACCAAATGTTTGTGTGTTTCTTAACGTTATTATATTGTGTTACTTCAAGTGTTTGTATGTTTCCTAACGTTACTACATCGTGTTACACCAAGTGTTTGTATGTTTCTTAACGTTATTAGATCGTGTTGCACCAAGTGTTTGTATGTTTCTTAACGTTATTACATCGTGTTACACCAAGTGTTTGTATGTTTCTTAACGTTATTATATTGTGTTACATCAAATGTTTGTATGTTTCTTAACGTTATTACATCGTGTTACACCAAATGTTTGTATGTTTCTTAACGTTATTACATCGTGTTACATCAAGTGTTTGTATGTTTCTTAACGTTATTATATTGTGTTACACCAAGGGTTTGTATGTTTCCTAACGTTATATATCACCGTGTATTATATAGGTAGCTTTAACTGTTCAATATTTACCTCGTGTTTTTCAGGAGAGAGCTGATAAAACGTTGTTGCTGTACATATTGGTGGCACCACTGCTTTATGTGTCCATTGGGAGGGATCTTGCCCTTCATGAACAGCCTTTGTTGCAAAATGTTCATCTCTTGATCTTCCAATGATCTCCACGACCTCTTCATTGTTATGGTTGGTTTGTTCAAAAACAGATTTGCCAGGAATGGGTTCATATATTTGTCTTCTGAAGATGTCCAGCATGTCTTTGTTAGAAAGTGTACAACTCATCTTTACATATTTGAGTAAATAGTTCTAGAAAAAAGAAAAAGGAATGAGACACTTTTCAAGTTGAATAGTCTGATAACAATTGGAATGACCACGGGTTTTTATACTCCGATGAGTGATGCACGCATGCGCTATTAAAATAGTGCTTTTATTCGTGTCACTTGTATTCAGATCACATTCGTACTGACTGATGCCATAAAGAGTTTTATTATGTTTATTAGGAAATTATATTTTTAATATGCTATTGTGTGACAAAGAATGTTTAAGTAGGTAGGCCTGTGAAACACATGCTTTAAAAATTATGATCATAGCTTATTAAGACAGTATTTCTTGGTAATTTGATAAACTATTAATTTTGTGTCACGTGGTGATACACTTGACAATATCTTTATACGAGAGCAACGTTTCATCCGAACTTCTGTGCTGTCATCAAGCTTACAGTTTAGAATAGACGTTAAATTGAAACGTTATGAGAAATGGACGTTAAATTGAAACGTTATGAAAAATAGACGTTAAATTGAAACGTTATGAGAAATAGACTTTAAATTGAAACGTTATGAGTCATTCGTGTTCAGTTTCAGTTATTTTCGAACTTCCTGATACAAAGAGCTAGTATTAATCACCGCTCGCATTAGTTTTATGGACTTATTAAACAATCAACTTTAGCTTAAAATGTGCTACAATTGTTCCATAATGACATCATATTTCGGTGTTTGGGATGCACTGTCACAAACATATTAGTTAGTAGTATAACAGTGTGGAAATTAACCTTTAACCTAACTAGGGGCATAGATACCACTAGGGCTAAAAAATATGTTTTAGAGAGATTTGGAAAATTATCAAATAATTACACCGAAACAGTAGAATGTATAAATTATAGAGACATCTGCCGGAACTAAAAGAAAATGAAATACTGTTAAATTATACTAGAGTTGATCTTTACTATCATCGCTTGATTACAAAAGCATTATTCTTGAAATATGTGGCACGGCTTTAAATAATTGTAAGATGAAACATCTTCAAGAATATTTAATAGTATCGTGTTTTTTATTTTGTTTTTACTTTAGTTATGTCACTGGTCTTTCGTATAACTAAGACTAATCTCTGGGACAAGCATTGCCTAGAAGTTAGCTTTTCGAGTTGCAGATCTGAAAGTCAGGGGAACAGAGCTGGATTAAGGTATGTGGAGGCCAGAGGAAAATATCCTTATGGGGGGGGCCCTTTCAAATATAAGAAATAAAAAAAAACTTTATTGTATTAAAAACAAACTTTCAAATATAAGAAATAGATATATGAATCGAATAAGGCAATATTCATAAATAATTTTAACAAAATATTTCTTACGTATCAATATGATTATCATAGTATCGATACGACATCTGATAAGTTTCTCTTTGCTGCTAGAGTAATTTAACAGTTGTTCCCAATAGGATAGGCATGAGATGAATCGGGTGCTTCTTGATGTTGTATAATATCAGAGGAACCTAATTGTTGTTTTTTGTTGTTGTTATTGTTTTACTGGTTCTTCTTGACTACTAGATTTGTTCTTTTTTTGCCATTTTCTTAATGTTAGCAATAATTATTTTATTTCCAATAGACTAACATATAATACAGTATATATACTCAATAAAAAACAGCAACATTATTTATTGATATTGTTACGACAGCGGAAGTCACGTGACCCTAGTAACACGTCATTAACTTCTAGAAAGATCCTGAATGCTCTAGCG
>NW_013670920.1:50448-62129 GCF_000517525.1 Limulus polyphemus | reverse complement strand
GTGGGGGCGTCATAATGTGACGGTTAATCCCAATATTCGTTGGTAAAAGAGTAGCCCAAGAGTTAGCTGTGGCTGGTGATGACTAGCTGCTTTCCCTCTAGTCTTACACTGCTAAATTAGGGACGGCTAGCGCAGATATCCCTCGTGTAACTTTGCGCGAAATTCATAACAAACAAACTATGCCCGTAAAAGAAGTACAAATAGAAAATACGTCTTCAGAACAACGTTCTTACTTTAAAAAGTGAATCACATTGAGATATGCACGCGTTCCTAAAGTTGATAACACTTTGCATATAAGGCAAACACAAAGAAAATTCGTTGACGTGTTTCTATAATACCATATGCTATTTGAGTATTTCCCAATACAAGCCAAAAATATAAATTTAGTAGATTTGCTAGCCCTCGTGTAGCTTTGCGCGAAATTCAAAACATACAAATAAACAGTAAGTGTGACATCAGTGTTATTTCGAGTTTGTAATTTGACTTACATACATTGACGATAGCATATCTGTATAGAGTCTTGTATACTGATAAACACATTTATTTTCAGAAACGTGTATAATCAGTTTGTGGAGTAAAATTGAACAGAAAGTATACAGTAATCGTACTCTAACTGATATGTCCTCTCAAATATCCTGTTTTGTATCACTATGTAAAGTGAAAAACTATGTTTATTGACTTTTAAATTGAGTGGGATACAACGGCTTTATTTAAATTATGGTGAGCACTAAACTTATGTAGAAAATATATGATCATGTAGAGTTTAAACCGTTTATCTTCAATTCAATATATAATGTAAATACATAAATAGCGACAACTGACTTGTTTAACTTTTGTTTTCATAAAATTTTTCTGCCGTATTGATCAGCCTTTTCTTTTAGTAAAATCGTGAGTCAGGTAGAGTGTTCTACATTCAAACAAAAGCGTTATCTGTTTTAGTGAACATAAAGTTCCTTTTCCTTCATACCTCGATCTCAAACTTTTGCTTCCAAAGACCAGTTCTATTATCACAAAGAAATTATAATGCACTGCGTTTACGTAATTGCATATTTAACAAATAAGAAGTAAACTTTAACTATTAAAAAATAATATAAGTTATATTTTAATTTAGTAAGAACATTCACTTATACTTTTCAAAATGCATTCTGGTATTCAGTGATAATCAAACACACTTGTTTTAAAATAATCCTGGATTACACATTCTAGCCCCACTCTGTTCTTAAGTTTTTGGGTTGCAACAACACCATAAAAAGTTCACGGTCTTTTCGTTAAGATTAACGGAAGCTATCAACCTAGAGTATCAAAAGCTGATCCATCGCTAATACATATATGAACATTAATAAAAGAAAGTCAAAGCCAGTTTTATAAACAAAACATATATTACCATAAATATATAGTAAAAATGAATCTATCAGATCGTTATAAAGAAGAAGAAGAATAACAATATCGATGTGAAGTTTTAAATTTTCTTTTTCTAAGTTATACAAGTGAGATAAATCCGATGTATAAACTCAAAAGCCATCTTGACATATTTCACCAACAACTTTTTATAAGTTCATATTAATAATGCTGAGTTTTTTTACCGTTATACACATAATATATATATAATTTGATTTTATTATAGATAGCTGTTTCCCTTTCATAAAATCATAACACTGGTTCTTCTAATTCAACAGCTGAGTCAAATATCTTTGAAATCGTATTGTGAATATTTAATCACTAGAACTATAATCATAAAGGTTTAGTGCTTCCTAAATTTTGTTGTTACTGAAAGAGCGGAACGTTTATTGAACTGATAAAATTCTTTTGTGTGATCTGCATTCATGAAAAATGTATATTTCGTGAAGCATAATGACAAGGAAGGGAAGAAATGATTGGTCTTTTCATGCACATCCGCGTTATTCATGTTTTGTCGTATTAAGTAATTTTCACCATAATAGTTAATTAGATTGTTTGTATTGAGATCCTCTACTATACACGTCACCTTGTGACGTTACGGCATTACGTGACGTTGGTCTAGTGTTAGACATAAAGAATGGCATTATTTGTTTACACCAGTTTCATAAAAGCACTGCATTCCAAAAAAGTAACGGAAGAAAAGATAAAATTAACTTCTGTGTTTTTTATAACAACTACTTCTATGTTTTTTATAACAACTAACTCACGTACCCTAGTCCTAAAAACTCCAAAGCTGGTAAATCAAATATTTTATCCAATGTATGATTCATAAAATACACATAATTACCTACATTATCAAGACTAAGCCTTAGTATTTAATATAACGCTTTTAAGCCAAAGAAGATCGTAGTGGTATGTTGTTGTTTTTCATCACCATTCTTCTTAAAACTACAGTATTAGTAATCTTGTTCATTATGGACAAAACGTAGTCCAATCTATGACACCCGTCTCGTGAGGATTTGGTCGGTAATCAGAGAATTTACCAGTAACTGTGAGTTTTTGCAAACTGATACGGTACTTGTGTCCAGTGCCGTAGCTAGGAAAGATAATTCGGCGAGAAGGACCGATTAGCAAATCACTTTGTGATATGAGTTGTAAAGAAACCAGGAAGTTCAATACTTCGCACTAAATGATGACACGCTATAATTGAAAAATATCTTTATAATCAAAGAAAAATGTTTCAAGCAAGGAAAGAAAACTTGAGAAAAATCCTTCGGTGAAATTGTCGGAACGTCCCCTGGATTTTAATACTATAACTTATCACGTCTAAAATTATAATTTTCAATTTGTATCAAAAAGTGAGGTGCTAAAGGAGTCTCCCCCCTTTGCCTTTTTCCCCTTGTGGTTGTTACTTAACATTATGATATCATGAAAACATAAAAAGTAGAGACAAAGTTAATCAACCGCAAAATATACTTTCATTTTAGTCCGAGGAAAGCTTGTGGCATTGGAACCTATGACTTGTTTATTTTCATGTGTTCATTGAGATGCATCGACTTATCAGTGAGTGAACTTAAGTTTATGTACACATACTCTTAATGTGTTAAAAAAAATTCCAGACAGAAAACGCAAGTAATCTTTTCACGAAACCAAGATGATCATATGGGGGGTTCTACAAACAAAAGCAAAGAGCATAAAGTACTGAGCTAGTCTGTTTCATTTAGCCGTACTTATTTATATAAATCGTGAAAGAGTCTATGAAATTATGATTATTAGTTTTCATTCTTTAAAATTTGTATAAAGTCCCTTGACAGTAAGACGAAAAATCAAATAAATGTAGTTAATGTTAACAGTTCCGTTAAAAGTGTTTAAATAGTATTCAAAGTGTGAAGTACAGTGGTGTAGGAAGGAATTCCAAAGTGAGGGTGCTTGCAGCTCAATCGAGGGGGGGGGTATGCCCCCATTAATATAATAATATAATTTACAGTTACTATATAAGTGAAATATGTAAAAATGGGGCTATAGCACCCCCGGTTCCGATGCCTGTGAAGTGTTACATGAAGCAATCTCGAGGCTTAATCTCAACTTTGATGTTTAACAGCAAATGCAAATTCCTAATATGAGCCTGAACCAGATGTGATGCTTAAGAACCCAACTTTGACAGTCAGTGGCGTGATGGAAAAGCATGATATTGAAATGGAGAAAGCAGATGATGTTAGGTAGAAGACTTTAACAACACCATAGACTTCACCAGCTAACTACTGTTTCCTAGCAACAACAGTATCTGATTAATCTGATCTAATTAGAAATGACTTAGTGTTTGTCAGTGGAAGCTACTGCCGTGTCTGTGTTATTTTCGGCCTAAAAAAAGTGATCATAGTGTCAAAGCTTTTAAGAGAAACAAGAATGCTTTGAGCCACTTCGATATTCCACCAGATCTTAGGTTGTACTACCCTGCAAATGCATGGGAAATCTATAGATACTTCTTCATTAAGACTCAAACTTTGTAGACCATACATCACCAGTGCAATCCTCAGTTGTCTGAGTCTTCTGTGTACTGAGGTTAAACTTCAAAGTAAACATAGTCGGTCATTTTATTCTTCTTCATAGGTCTGCAGCTGCAGTGAGATGGTATTCCTCCACCCCAGCAGTTTAAGAACCCAAAATGCAATTGAATTATACTATGGAACTACATACATCCATGATCATAGGAACCATTTATGCAACCATGCTTAGCTTATGTCGTAGTTAACACACATGAATGGACTTGGGTGGATGAGCACTTCTTATTATTAATCAGCAACTATGTCTTCCAAGCCAAATTATCCTAGCTAGCTTACATCATGGCTACTGTTTGTTTTATATTTTGAACTCCCATCTAATCATGCTAAAACTTTATCATTGAGTTATGAGCAACACAGGATCTTTCACGGTAAACCACTCATCTAGTCTTGTTTATTCCAGACCATAAACAAGCAATTATTACACCCGGCCATAGGTGCTAAGATAATAGGAGCAAGGAGCATTTGACTCCAGAATATCTAATTTGGCGAAATAACCCTCCAAACCAAATTACAATATGCTGCTGTATTGATTTATAGCTGTTTTATCCCAACAACATCTGTAAATTGGCGTAGTAACGTATGTAGCATGGTCATATGATTTGAATGGTACCATGGTTAGCGAAAAACAGTAAATGGAACAGACTTTCTGAAATATTGATATTAGAGAAACTAGTTTCGACACATTCCTGCATCCTCTTCAGTTTCAAATTATCTTCTGATAAGAAGACTGGTCAACAATGCCTATGTAATCCTGGAACTTGGAATTCCCTTAAGGTCAAGAAGTAGTTTAGCTTAAAGTGACCTTGGAAGTTGTAGAAAGTAGGCGTGTTTTGATTAAGCAACTTTCACTGATTCTTTATTTTATGTAGTTATCTATTTTGTATACAATGTATGCTTATTTCCAATTGATTTAATGACCAGCATATCTCATATGAAGAAAAATGGCATTGTTTGTGTTTCCCTATTCAATTCCTTTTTTCATATTCGGAAACTCTCGTGTCAATACTTCTTCTGGTTTCACACACATATATATATATATACTTTCTCGCAATATTGCAATGTTATAAAATAAACATCCTGTTTGTTATACTGAGATGCTGTTCTATTTGAAGTTAGATTATTTTTAATAATGTTTAGATATTTGCAATGTAACATGAGTGGTGGTGCAGATTATAATTGTGTTCACATTTTTTATATTTGGTTATATAAGTGTTGCGTCAGCGAGGTCACGTGACTAGTGTCACGCCACGTTTCTAGAACTATCCTGTTCCTTCGGGAGTGCTCTAGCATTTGCTAGATTGGGGGTGGTCTGGTATATATAAGATGGTCACGGCGTGACGTGACAGTGAATGTGTGTGTAGGTGATGAGTAATTGAATGTATGCGGACAGAATATTGTTGCCCTCGTGAGACGTTTTTTATAGAGCGACTGTTGAAATTAAGTGTATCGTAAAGTTGTATTCGGAAAGAATAAACCAGTTTTATTAAGAAAGGACTTGTGTCGCTAAAGTTTCTTCGAACGAATTTACGGGAAATCAATTAACAAACGGAGACGTAACATAAGTTTCATAATTACGATAAGAATAATAAAGTATGGTGTGAGTTATAGTTGTGTTGACCCATTTTCATTTAGATATGTTTGTTAATTTGACAGTCTATGATATGGATAAAAAAAAAAGTTAAATAATCTCCATTCTTTGCCTCCCCCAAAAAGTTCTTTAGAAATTGGCGCCTGTGCGCCCAGTGTGTGTGCTGTTCTACTGCCATACAATATGACAGTGTTTTGATTTCAGCTGGTACATTCTTGTTAAATTAGCATTGGCTTAGCTACAGCTGAACCACTGTGATGGTGATGGTCTTTAGCACAAATCTACACAATGTACTTACTGCCTCTGTATATTGCGGAACTCGAATCTTGGATTTTAGATTTATAAGTCTAAAACTCACCGCTGACCTGATGGAGAATAATGTACATGAAAAACATCATCTGAAGTAAAGAAGATCACAAGTAGCGCTGATGAAAGCTGTTGAATTTTTAAATTCGAATTCTCAGCTATTGATAGACAGCATTTTATTTCTTAATAAATGTTAATATTACAAATATTGTTTCTATTTGGTATATAACCATACCACGCATTTTCTACATTTTTTTGTCTTAATATAGTATTAATCGAATTTTCTCAGTCATTCTTATATATATATGTATATATATATATATATATGCACTTTTCGCATACTACATGGTCTAGAAGGTCATTAAGTTGCTTTCATTCTAGCTGCCTTTATTTGTGTCATTGCATTGAGGTAACACATGATTTGACTACAGAAGGTTTGTCTATAACGTTGTACATTGTTCAAATAGTTAAAAATAGTGTCCTCCAATGGTAGGTCAGATGTTGCCTCGATATTATGATGTGCTCGAAGTTTTGTTGAGAATGGTTAGTGCTAATCACTCTCAGTAAGTCTTTCGTTTCCCTGAAGAAAAAAAGTTCCACAGTCTTGTAGGTGATCTCATCAAACACAGTCAGAGAGTGTGGTTTGAATTTCGCGTAAAGCTACACGAGGCCTATCTGCGTTAGCCACTTTAAATTTAGAAGTGATAGACTAGTGGGAAGGCAGCTAATCAACACTACCCACCGTCACATTATAACGCCCCCACGAGTGACGGGATTCGAACCTACGAAACTCAGATTTTAAATTGATCGCCTTAACAACTAGGTCATCAGTCAGAAAGAGAATGATTTCTGATTTAGTAAAAGCAACAATCCGTCGTCAAACAAGCAATTAACTGACCACACACACACTGTGTTTGTTTTAGTAGTTAACAATGGTCATTTGTATTCTATATTGTGGCACAGCGGCATGTTTCCGGATTTACAATGTTAGAAACCAAGAAACCAGGTTTCAGTACCCGTGGTGGGCAGAGCACAGGTAGCCCATTGTGTAGCTATGTGCTTAAACTACAAACAACCAAACAAATCACGACCAACTGAGGTCTTGAATTGAATTCAGTGAAATTCAGATAAACACTGTGATAAATAACTTGACGAATCTCCTATTATTCAGCATAATTATTCCATTGATCTAAGAAAAATCAGTTTCGCCTGAACATACCCACTTATTTTATTTACTTATTAATTATTAATAATATCACTAGATCAAAAAAATTAGTGTTGTAAATATTGTCATTGGTACATGAAAGGAAAAGTAGAAAATTACTATCTCCTTTAAATATAAAGCGATTCAACAAAGTTTAACATTTTAATTATTTTATGGATTGCGTTGTAAAATCAATTTAACTTTCGGTTTGGTTGAAGTTAAGCGCAAAGCTACTTAATGGGCTATCTGTGCTGTTTTTTAGCGTTCAAAAAAAATTCTTGATTTATCACAGAGCCACTGCTGTTCATTTAGTTAAATGCAAATGTTTCTTTTTCCAAATTTTTCTTAATCTTGTTATTGCGGCTTAAAATAACAGATATGTATCCTATAAAATTTCAGATCTACATTTTCATTTTGACCCACAATGGACAAATTAAGAGGGATGTGGAAAAGAAACATCTGCAGTTAATATATCTTTATAACATGTTTTAGGCCTATTGAATTTTAATACTTGACTGGCTATTGGCAAGATAAAAGGTACTATTGTATAATATAAAGGTGACATCTGGTGTTAGAATACTGAACTTAAAGACTCCCGTTAGAATGTGATAATTAGGTGGTCGTGGATGATGTAAGATTCATACAATGGATGATTTAAATTTAATTCAGAGATATCCACTACACGAAAGAACGTTTGCCGGTGACGTAAGAGAAGTGGCAGTATTATTACGTACACAGGATGTATGTCAAAAAGATATACATGGTGAGTTTTATGTTTTTTACATTATTGTGGTACATCATCTACTAGTACTACTATCGATCATTAACCTTTTTTTTTTCTCAGTCGGTACTTTGTAAATTGTCATTACATTAATGTTAGTGTTCCCAGTATTATTCATAACACTATTAGTACTCAGTAGTAGCAATAACTGAATAATAGTATCTTGTGAAGTATTGATATTAATAGTATTTTATTATGAAACTAAAACAGTGAAAGTTCTGAAATGAAACTATTGTTTACATACACCGCACAAGCTTATCAGTAATTGTAAATTATAATAGGTAGAAGTGTACAACTACAAGTTTTACTTTTACAGTATTACTATTAGTACAAAGTTCATCATAACCCAAATTAGGATTAGGCTGTACTGTACCTATGATTTCACATAACTTAAGGTTTTGAAAGAATCATTATGTTACAGTTATAAATGATCTATGTTACACTATTGTTGTTGTTTAAGTAAAATATTTAAACTTTAAAGCAGATTCTTTAAGATATCTATGATCACTGCTATGAATATTCTAATAGTAATAACTAACCCATGCCAAGTTCAACTTTATGTTAGAAACATTCATTTCACCACTCTTTATTAATACTATATAAGTATATGAAATAAGCTACAATAATCTATTTGAACATTTTGTCACACTTAACTTATTCATATTTTTATTACTATAGTTTATACCCACTTATTCTGAAAGGACATACCAAACATGCATGTGTGGCAGGTTTGCCATATGATGAAAAGGATGTAGTGTTCCAGTAATGTCAGACAGTTCTATGAAAAGGAGAGTACAAATGGCATAGATCAAGAATTTATTAAAATACTCCTTTTGACATTTATTAATATATCAGAGATAACTGTGTTATAAATGTCAGATGTCCCTTATTATCCCTTGAAAATTAAAACCATATGTCCAACTTGGATATTTGATTTTCTACTACCACCCTGCTGTAAACTATATACAAAAACCTGTTTCATATATCTAAAATATTCATCCAGTCTCCTCTTAATGTTGCAGCTTCTATCAGATCTGAAGGAAAATATTCCATATACTGACCACCAATTAACAGGAGAATTATTAACCATATGCATATAACTTGGGGGTTCTCCTTAGTGTAAAAACTTTGTAAAGTGTTTGACATTGCCCTAAATAGCCAGTGTATGGTGGCCACCAGAGAGCTTCCTAGTGGAGATTGAGGGAATGAGGCAGCAGATTTATGAAAGCTCCATTTGAAAAAAATGGAAAAAAAGAAAAAGTCAAGATATTTTTTTAACTTATGAATGAATACATGAACAATAAACATATTCAAAAGAGAACAAAATCTGTTTCCTTATACCTTGTTCTAGAATGGTCAGTCAGTAAAGTGTTATAGAAAAGAAGATGGGGAATCACAGTAATAACATTTTACCATACTGCATTACTCCAGGAGCTTCAGAAACAGTAGTGAGGATGTGCTGGTGTGGCAAAAAAAAGTTCTGATGGGAGGGTTAATTTAAAGAGTGGCTAATTGGCTGGAAGCCTTTCGAAAGTGTATATATTAAAAATAAAAGCCTAGAAGGTAAACTGGACATCATGTTTAGTAAATAATCAAAAGACCATATGCATTATGTTGTTAGGTATAAAATGGAACCTCTTGGTTCCCTGAAGCATCGTGCCCTAAATCTTTACTATGCATTTCCTGTACCATCATGTCACTTTTATATGTTGTACTAAATGGTGCTTAGTAAAGAATTTGAAGTTGGAATTTTTGTTATTTGCTTGTGATGGTGTAATTACTTGAGTCACAAATATGTGCAAGTGCTTTAAAATATGTAGCTGTGATATTAAGAAATAAAAATGGATTTTTTCAAGTTATATTGGGTAGATTTTTTCTATTGGGAAAAAATTACAACTACACTGGAATTAAACCAACTATTTACTATTTTTACTTCTATAGCATACATTCAAAACAAATCCACATATAGCAAAATAGATTTAGATTACTGCTTAAATACTCTAATTTCTACATTGTATTAAAATGTTCCCAACTCGATGCTTAATTACCAATTTGATCACATTTAAAAATTGAAAATTTTGAAAACAATTATCTGAAAATCAGTGTAATATGTTTTTTGTTTTTTTTTACAAGTAAATAAGGGTTAGTTTTAATATTATCAGCCAACTATTTCTCAAAAGCCCTTTTGCATTTCCTTTTTTTTTGTTTGCAACCAGTTCCCAAACTTTCCTATATTTGTGTAAAGCTTCCATTCTATCTTTCAGTTTAAACATCTTAAACTTATGGCATTCTGGAATTTTTCTTTTATGTCTCTTAGTAAGCCAATTAGATTTGTTCTAACATGTTACTCCTTTTTTTTCCTTGTTTTAGGAACCTGCCTGTCTTCAATTAAAAGCAATTTATTTTTTAAAATTTCCCAAATCTGACCCATATTACCTTTTAACTCGTTACTCCAATCCACTAATTATATATTTTTTGTCATAGCCTCAAAATTGGCTTTCTGAGAATTAGGAACTAAAATTATTACAGAATGTAACAAAACATAAAACCTAACAACGCAACATTATTTGATGACTTTTGATGGGGGGAACTTAATCCAGGACCCTTTGCTTTCAAACTCTGGCTCTTCCTTATTAGGCCAGTTCATAATAGATTGGTTTTTTCACCTATCATGTACTATTGGCTATGAACTGGGTTGCAGACTGCCTCTCTTGGCTGTACTAGGTTCAGCCCACAGAATGGTCTTTTCTCCCATAGTTTGTACATTAGGGTGCTCTCTTGGGAACTCCACTCTTCTTTGCTTTTGCTAATCCTTTCAATTTCATGCTTCCTATCCTCTGATCATTCATTTCCATCCCTTGGCCCTGGATGTTGCTGCTTTCTGCCAGGTCTGGTCTTATACTTTTCATAATGCTCACTCACCTTTCTGTCTTTTGTCTCAGGTTCTGACCTTGACTCTGGACATTACTTGTCTTGTCCTCTTGGTGGTACCCCTCTGGCTGACTTAACATTGGTTCCCTCTTCTATTCCACTTGACAACCCAACCCCCTCTTCCCCTGCCAATTATAAACTATTACTTTTTTACTTCATTTGCCCCATTCATTCTCAGACTTACCAGGCTGCACATCACTGCAACAACCCTCATTCATTTGTGCCTTCTAAACACTTGTATCGAGCCTCAATGGAGAACTTGGTCAGACATTGTGGGTGTACCAGATTCTGGCAGTTATCTTTTCTGAGTCAGTGGTCAAAGCAAAGAAGAAACTTTTAAACCTTTGCAGTATCAGTAATGATCTCCCCACAGTAATGAAGTCTTCCTCCTGATACTCGTGAAAAATGCCATTTTCTAATGTACAATGCCTTAAACTCAATAATGCAAGAGCTTAGAAGTGTACAGGAAAATATATTCATTAGGATTAAAATGGAAAATTGCAATAAATGAGGTTCAAGCCCTAGTCATGGCATCAAAATTTTCTCTTGTGGTATTTGCAGGTGAGCTGATTTCCCCCAAGGGTAATTGGATAAGTTCCACAGAATAACAGGAAATCTTTAGCAGAGTTAAACTGTATTCTCTGACTTTGACTGAGTTAAATGAAAGGAACAAGACACTGTTATGATAATGTAAAATAATTAAAATGCATGTATTTATGGGAGACCGGGGCTAGTTGTTACGATTTTTAGAAAAAGTCCAATATCTAGCGAAATAACTCGAATCATACATTGAAACTGAATGAAAGTGAAAGATAAATATGTACTTTATCAAAATTATGTATTCTATATTGATTACACCATAAAAAAACTTTTAAAACGACAATTCAAACATAATTGTATTGTAATGAG
>NW_013670920.1:8873-49554 GCF_000517525.1 Limulus polyphemus | reverse complement strand
AACTGTTGAATGACAACTCTCTAACACACAACTGACATGAAGATAGACACCATTATGGAACTGACGACTATTTACCTACAGTCAGCTAACTTTTGGTACAGTCTAGTCATGGAATCATCACTCTCTGCAGTTTCAGCAGACATCTTCATGGAAGGTTTTGAAGAAAGAGCTGTCTCATCTACAGATATAAAAAACCAAGGTTTTATAGGCATTATGTTGACAACACTTTTGTAATCTGGCCCTATGGTCATGAAAACTTACCAGCCTTCCTAGAATATCTTAATTCTATAGACAAAAGGATTCACTTCTCCATGGAAGTACACAAACCTAACCATTATTGACATGCTTATTAGCAGACACAAAGGTAATATTACTACAACTGTATACAGAAAACCTACCTACACTTCCACTCCTATCATCCAACTTCTGTAAAATGTGATATTTGAGGTTTTTGAGATGAGGGAAATATATTTAATCTTAACATTAACATTATTTTGTACATGGACTATTCAAAGCAAATACTCAGTACATTCATGGACAAATCTTTATTTTAGTTTCTTAAAAACACTTCACTAAAAAATATGAGTTTCTGTATGTCAAAAACTTATAAAGTTAACCGAAAGACTGCCAAATTTTGTGAAGATATACACACTATATCGAAAGTTAGAAGTATTAAATCTAAAAAGAGTTTGAACGAGTACAAAGAGGTCTCATGGTCAGTCCAATTGACAGAACCCATGTTGATAAAGTTAATGGTACTGCTACACCAAATAATTTTTATTTAACACGTTCGCTGCCACATAGTAAATTAATTATAAAAATAATTAAACATTCAAGAGGTGCCAAAGAGCAGTCACAGTGTCCCAAACTCATATGCCAAAAGAGAAAGTTGGCTTTGAAACATAATTGTCTGTGACCCACCAGTGTGTCATGCAGTTCATAATTAAAGGTTGGTTGTGAATCTGTTAATTAAATAATGTTTTTCTGGCTATCCATAGATAGCTGGTTTGTTCTCTGGATTATATTTAATTTTCTTCAACACACCTAAACACACAGCAGAAAATTTTAGGATTTTATGAAAAATCATATCTAACTTTGTGCAATATATGCTTTTACTATACTTCTTGTTCTCTGTGCGATGTCTTTTCAAATATATCTATATATTTATACATATGTATCTAAATAGTTTAGGGTGTCACTCTTTATAGTCTTAGCTTAACAAACATTGTTTTAAATTCCTTTTATACCACACTTGAAACAGTGTTTTTAGACATAATACACCTTCAAATAAGATACGGTAACATGAATTAGAAGTGTGACTAATATAAAGGTGTTAGGGTGGCAAAAGAAATGCAGAAATGTACAGACACTGATAAATATTTATTACTGGTTTTTAGTATAAACACTCCGAGCTTCACTCATGCAGAGATTAGCTTGGGTACAAGTATTTTGAATACAGAAAATGTAATTTTTCATGGTTTATTACCCTATGACAACTGAAGATTCTACAAAATCTGAGTTTTCTGAGATCTTAATAACTAAGAACATGTGAATAATGTCTCTATTAATTCTTCTACACCTGAAAGAAAATAATTTTAAAACTGTAAGCCTCTCCTTGTAGTTAACTGTGCATCATTTTGCAACATGTAGCATGTCCCTTCATTTTTCAAACACTGATTTCCAATAAAGAGACCAAAACCAAACACAATATTTCAAATGAAACTCACCATTTTTATGCAAGATTACAATAACATTCTTGTGTTGCAATTCAACTCTTCCAAATAAAATCCACAATAAAAAAGCATGGAGACATTATAATGGTCATTTCTGTTGTTCTTAATGAGCAACCATAACTTTCAGTTGTAACTGTTCATATTCAAGTATTTAATGTAATTTCAGCATTCATTGAATATTTTCTTTTTCATAATGAATAGTTCTCCAAAACACAAGAAAACATGTATAAACTTTTAGAGTTACAGATATATATCCAGAACTTTTTTATTCCACCACTCATGACAAGTTAATGACTTGAAATTTTTTACTGAGGACAGTGAACAAAGGATCATGGACACAACAGACATAACAAAAATATGTGAACTTAAATATTAGGGATAAAAGGTTTCAGCTTTGGAAGCCTCCAGTAGGAGCAAGCTTGTTTGTTGAAGAAATTTAAGCTAGTAATGCCTGATAATGTGATGTTTGCTATTAGTTTTAATTTTTTAAAGCTTTTACTGGATAGGTATAGTGTACATTTATGAATGCAAAGGACACATTTATATTGGATTTTGTTTTGAAATCTATAGTGTATGAGTTCATTTATATTCTAACATGTTTTGGGTATGTCTCATTTTAATTATATTAATTGAGTAATTTCTTTTAAGGAAATACACCACTTCATCTTGCTGTCATGCTTGGACATAAAGGTATGTTTCAGAGTAATGTGTAATGAATGTATTGACTAATTTCTTTTTTTTATGTGTGGTATTTTCATTTTGAATTGATTTCTCTAAGAGTGACAAGATAGGTTTGTAGAATAACAGATTTGACAGAATGTTTATTTCAAAGTAGTAATGAGTAACTGAGTTTGTGAGAATGAAATAAGGAGACTGAGCTGGATTGCACAGAAATACGAGTAACAGTCTTTATTTAAAACACAAATGCTATGTGTCTACTCTTTAAATAAAAGGCAGACACTTATTTTGATTCCAAGCTCTTTACAAACTGCCCTAGTGGAGATTCTATTCCAGACAAAGTAAACCTAATGCTACTTAAATAGTCTGGTAATGTCTTACTTACCCAGAGAAATTATTACTACCTACATGACTTGAGGCACCAAATTTCCTACCATTTGAGGACACTGCTCTCTACATTCATGCACAAGGTGCAGCTTTACAGTCACACTTCCTATGGGTAAATTAGATATTAGCTCAAGAGACTGACAAAGTATAAAGGTAGTTACAATGAAAGCAATTTAATTGGCTTTCTTGATCATGTGTTATTTGAAACTACACATACACAGAATAAGAGATTAATTTCAAAAAATTCTATATTAAAACAATGGTAGAAAATGCATGACATGCCTGTATGCCACAAATGTAGTATGTGTGTGTATTTATTTTTTAAAAATAGTATAATTATTTTAAACTCTTGAAACAAATATCTCCTCACACAGAATAGCTTCTTTCTTCTTCTTCAGCCAAAGAGATTTACAAGTCAATTAGCCTTGTGAAAACTCCCGCCTAATCTCATGTAAAACCACATGAACTTGTGCCATTGCATGATAATGTAATCATGCAACAGAACACTCCAACAAGAGTATGACACACTTCCATGCCCTATGACTTCCTCTACCTTTCTGCTTGTGATTCCTCATACTTTTCCTTGGCACTGTCATGAACAAGTGTGTTTTGAGTTTGCTTAGATGTGACCTTTTTCACTTTTTTAACCTTCACTTGGTTGAGTTTTAACACACTCATTATGAATTCACAGTTTAATGTGAACACTTCTTCTGCTGATGTGAGTGAATATATTACTCATCCTGAACAAAATACCAATAATTCCATAGGAAATTCTTTATCTGTGTAAGCTGTGACAGCCATTGCCCAATGTGTGATGGGGTCCATGATGCAACAAGACCATCTGCTTCAGTCTCTTCCACACACTTCCTTTCCCCCTTCCTTCGAGCTTGATATTGAGGAGGATGAATTTGAGCACCTTTTTCTGCCTTCAGGTTTTGCTATGAAAACCACTCTTAGTCATCCATGCACTATTTTCCTGACTTCAACTTTTTTGTCGATATCCTCCTCATATGCCTCTCTTTCCTTCACCATGATGGAAACACTTCACTGTTCTCCTGGTGACTTTTCTAGGGACTCTAGAGTGCTTTTCTTCTCTGCAACGTCCCGTTTCACGTACTTTGCCTTTTTTCTTTTCACTTGATTCCTTTGAACAATACAATATATAAATACAGGTTAATAAGTATTTTTATTAAATAAAGAAAATAATAAAAAATATAATTCAACAAGCAAAGAAAAAAAACTAATTCCAGAATAACAATATTTCATCATATTTAAACTACAAAATCACTAACAACATCAAGTAATAATCAGCAATAATATTCTTCAGCTATATCTCGTGAACTAACTTGTTAAAGTTCAATACAGGGTTTTTTGCTTATTAGTTCAGAAGATTACAAATCATGTGATCATAATTTACATACTCTTGTACACATTCATAATATCTGTAACTAATTTATATAATCTTGGGCAACATTAATGATATCTGTACGATACACTAGGGGAAACTGATGTCAGTCTCATAATACACGTGTATTTACTCAAAATAAATGTGATCCTTTAGAAGATGAGTTAGCATTTTAATGTAACTCAAAATTCACAGATAAATTGAATGATAGAAGTATTGATAAATGAACAGAATTTGCTATATCACACTGTTCCTGCATCCTGACCTTCCACCTCTTCTCAACATACTTCCATTCAATGTTTCACCCACTGATCTAATCATCAGAGACTATCTGGTTGGTTTTGGACCATTGGGAGCCCATCTGTCTCAGTCTGCAGACTTATGGACTCATTTCTCTGTCGGCAGATGGGTTCTACAAGTTCTTTCCTATCACTTTTCTCTCCCAGCCTGTTGCCTTTCAACACCCATTCAATTGTGTTTACCTTCAACATCTGTGTTGGATTTGTTGAAGAACACAGGACATCAAGAGATTTCACAACCTCTTTCTGAGTTACTACTATTACTTCTTTGTTGTCCCTAAAAAAGACTGAAAACTGATACCCGACTATCAACTTTTCCTCTACCAATCCTTTCCTGGTCATTCCACATTTTCAGATGGTGAATTTTTCCTCACTGCATTGATCTTTCCAACCTGACTTTTGGATGAACAAAGTCCATGTGTTGGATACTTTTCTCCACATCTTGATCATCCTGTCTTTACAAAATGTTCTCCATTTCATTCATAGGGATTGCATTTTCCAGTTCCATGCCCTTTCATTTGGAATACCATCAGCACCTTATGTTTTCAGTTGCATTGCATGGGTTTTCACTCAACATCTTCATAATATTGGTCTTTGATTCCATTTCTACATGGATGATTGGTTTATTCTCACCCACTCCCAGGCAGTATCCTCCAAGCACACTTCCATTCATCTTCACAAAGCCACTTCGTTAATGTGGCTTGTCAATACTTCTAAGTCCTTCCTTACCCCGATCTAACACGTTATTCTCCTGGAAATTCTCTTCAACTCTTATCTCAGTTGTGCCCAACCTTTTCCATTTTGTTTATAGGACCTCGAACATTTGGTCACAAAATTTCGTGCCTGATTTTAACATTCTGTATGAGAGGTTCTATCTCTTTTGGGGACCATGGCTTCTCTGGAACTCCTCATTCCACTTAGTTATGCACATATGCATCTTCCATAGTGGGCATTGTGTGACCAATGGAACCTTTCCAGGGATTCATTGTCCTCACTTCTTCTGTACTGAAAGATTTTGCTTGGGGGATTGAATGCTCCAAAACTACCTCCAGCATTTCTTTACCTCTTCCAAAACTAGACCATCACCTCTACATGGATGCTTCACTCTCTCTGTATGGGGAGCATCCCTGAGTTGGGAAGTCTTTAATGGCTTTCACTTTATCATCATTTGTGTATATTCCTTCATAAGCAATTTTAAACCCTAAATATGATACTTGTGGTTGACAAAATTTTCTTTTAGAAACTTTCACAGTAAAATTCATTGTATGTAGATTGTAGAAAACCAAGTCAAGGTCTTTCAAGTGTTGTTCAAATGTGGATGAAAACATTATTATATCATCAAGATAAGCCTTGGAACATTCGGTTGCTCCTGCTAAAGCCTTATCCATTAAGTCTTTGGAAGGTAGCAGGTGCATTTAAAGACCAAAAGTCATCACTTTAAATTGATCAAGTCTATTATCTGTTATGAAAGTAGTTTTATGTCGATCCTCCATCTTAACATATATGAGGCAATGGATAGTGGTCAAATTCCGAAACTTGATTCAAGTTCCTGTAGTCCTAAAGTCCTAGAACCTAAAATCTTCTTGACAATAACTACTAGAGAAGTCCAAGAAAAAGTAGAGGGTTCAGTTAACCCATCATGGAGCATTTCATCCACTTGATCATGTAGCACTTGTAACTTAGTGGAAGAATAGTGATAATGTTTACTAAACAGTAGTTTTTATAAACAATGTTTTCACTCCAACTTCACGCATGGGTTTTGTCCAGTCCCTTGCAATATGTTTTAGGCTCTCTTCATGGGTAACCTTCCTCCCTTCTTGTCTGTCAAAAAAAAGGCACATTTTCTGTTGTTGGACATTGTGACATTCTTTCTACCCTTTCATCCTCAAGTTTTCTGAAGTTTTTTACCTGGCTCTTCGACCAGAGTTTATCACTGTTGGCCATCTCTGGCTACAGGGCAGTCCCATCTAATACTTGTAGGTTACCATCATGTATTCTTCTCTCCAGTCCTTATTATGATCTTCCATTCTTATCAACACCTTCATCCTCCCCACCCTGCTGTCCTTCCTAATTGTGACCTGAATGTTGTTCTCCATACCTTTACCTTTTTTTGAACCTTTAGCCTCTTGTTTCTTGTACCATCTTTCAGTTAAACATTTTGTACTTCTTTTTGCCTGTGGCCATTGATCATCTGATGTATAATCCATTGATTCTTCCCATATTATTTTTCGTCATGCATATATTGTTCTTTATCCTGATCAGGCTTTTCTGCCTAACATATATGTGGTTTGTTAAGGAGATAGCATATTTACTCGTATTTCCTTTCTGTCCATTTTTCACCTTTATTCTCACTCTGTTCCTGATAACCTTCTCTATCCTGTCTGTGTGGTTTGGTGTCATTTGGCCTGCACTGCTTATTTTTGAGGTTCATGCTCCTGTCTATTTATTCCTTGGAATCCCTCCTCTACCAAAGACATTTCTACTATTACCCTCACAGGATGGTTTTGTTAACTCTTCTGTTTAGCCTATGCTTCATTGTATGATGATTTACATTATCTAGCTGACATGTGAAAAACCCCACATACTTTCATCACACATTATCTTCATCATCTGGCTGTTTTTTCTTCATCAGTCTACAGGCTGCCTCCTATTGCAATTCTCCATATACCTTACTGGCCCTTACCTTTTTCAGGACCCCACTCAGTGGTTAGTGATGCTTGTCAGGATGTACTTAAATAAATTTGCACCATGTAGGGCCTTTCAGGCCTCATATGGTGCTCACTGATAGTATGGGTTCTTCCACAAGACTATTATAGGTATCTTTATGGTATATAATTTACTAAACAAGGCCCGATACAGACTGTACTCGCTCATGGACTATCATGAATAAAGTAGTGTTCGGATAGCTGCCCATACCTCTGCTCCTAGTTGAATAAACTGAGGCTGGCCTGCTTTTAAATATAGGATTTTAGTGGACACCCAAAACATCTCTCCATCTTGCTCTCCAATGGCCAGGAAGTTGCTGATGTACAACATCACTGATACTCTTGGCAACAACTTTTCTTATCTTTCCAGCACTTCTGTTTTTTCTCCCGCTCTTTTGGCCATCTAGTCTCAAGCAAACCAGTCACCTCTTTCCTTCTAGGCTGATTGTCCCTATGACTATAATTGTCCCCTTATGCTTGTGGAACTCAAGCTTGCTCTTCATTGGTCTGGCAGTACATTGGTAGGACCTGATGATGTTCACTATGAGATGCTACACCATCTCTCTCCTGCATTTCTTGCTCTCCTTCTGGTTGTCTTTAACCAGATCTGGCAGGACAACAATTTTCCTGATGCTTGGTGCAAGGCTATTGTCCTACCTTTTTCTAAGATTGGGAAAGATCTAAAGATTCATTCTAATTATCATCCAATCGCTTTGACCATCTGTCTCTGTAAAGTCTTAGAGAGGATGATTAATGCTCATCTTGTTTGGTTCCTTGAATCAAACAACCCTCTCTCATCCACCCAGTGTGGGTTCCATCAATAGACTCCACAGTGGGCCACCTGATTCAACTTAAACTCGATCAGGGAAGCCTTCCTCAAGAGAGAACATCTTGTCTCTGTTTTTATTTTATTTATGACACTACATGGAGGTATGGCATCTTGTGGGACCTCCACTCATATGGGTGGCATGGTCATTTGCCCATTTTTATTCATAATTTTTTATATGACATGCAGTTCCAAGTCTGTATGTGTTCAATTCTTTCCCATCCTTTCACACTGGAATTTGGTGTCCCTCAGGACTGTGTCTTGAGTGTCACACTTTCAGTGTCAAGATCAATGCTATTACTCGATAACTTCCTCCTACTGTTGGAAATGGCCTTTATGTCAATGACTTCCACATTTTTTGTTGCTCATTGAACATGAGGTTTAATGAGCGGCTGCTTCAAACTGCCCTCAATCACCTATTGAAGTGGACCAGAGCAAACGGTTTTACATTTTCTGTGTCCAAAACTCTTTGCATGCACTTTTTGCCACCATCGGCACCTTGATCCCAAGCTCCATCTCGGTGATGTTGTTCTTCCCATGGTTCCTGAGGCAAAATTCTTGGGTCTTATCTTTGACCATAAGCTTACTTTCATTTCTCACATCAAGCAGCCATGTTTCAAGTGTACAATGGCACTGAACATCCTCCATGTATTTTTTTCCACCTCTTGAGGAGCGGATCGATGTTCTATGCTCAAGATATATCATGCCTTCATTCGATCCAAACTGGACTATGGGTCTCTGGTCTGTGGATCTGCCAGGGTCTCTGCCGTGAAGATGTTGGATCCCATTCATCATCTGGGTTTTCAGCTCTGCAGGGGGGGGGGGGGCGTTTCTGTACTTCTCCAGTCCAGATTTTGTACACTGAATCTCACAAACCTCCTTTTCACCTTTGCCAGTTGCAACTTTTCCTGCAGTATGGTACCAAGTTTCAGTCTCTACCACAGCATCCCATAATGGGTTATGTCTTCCTTCCTCAGTGGGCTATGCTCTTTTGGAATAGATGGTCTGCCATTCTTCCTTTTGGCCTTTGCATCCAGGAGCAGCTGGCTTAATTGAGTCTGTCATTGGATGATGTTGCTATCTTCAATGATCAATCCATCATGCCATGGCTTATTACCATCCCCACCTGTGACCTTTCTTTGAATCATCTGAGGAAAGTGAATTATCTATTTGCAGAACATCTTTCGAACCATTCTTCTGTTTGCTCGGTAGTTGCTCGCAAGATGCCCTCTACAGTTTCTGTGTTCACTGTCGAGTTGTATGCCATTTCTCTTGCCTTAGATCACGTAGAAGATATGCATTACATTGATTGTACCATTTACACGTACTCTCTTAGCTCTCTACTGTCCCTGGAATTGCTAAGCGTTAGTTCTCACTCTGTTCTCATTGATATTCAACAACAACTGGCCCATTTCTCTCTATCTTCCATTAGTATCTAGTTTTTCTGGATACCTGTCCATGTCAGTATTTGCAGGAATAAGCTTGCTGACACTGCAGCTAAATCCATCTGCAGTGGTGTTGTCAAAGCCGTGCTTGTTCCATATATGAACTACGGTCCTGTATTCAAGGCATGGCTTCTCACCAGTTGGCAGTTGACTTGGAGTGAGCAACATCATAACAAGCTTGTCCAGATCATACCTTCTGTTGCTCTGAAGTCATCTTGTTTCCATAAGGATCGGAAGGAGGAAGTTGTCTTGGCTAGCCTACGTATTGGTCACATTTTTTAAACTCACCATTTTCTTTTATCTGTGACCTACCCACCAGTGTGTGGCCTTTGTGACACTCAAGTCGCAATAGCCCA
The DNA here is from genome assembly GCF_000517525.1 of Limulus polyphemus. NCBI lineage: Eukaryota > Metazoa > Arthropoda > Merostomata > Xiphosura > Limulidae > Limulus > Limulus polyphemus. Next base: position 39,720 of record NW_013670920.1, on the reverse strand, counting down.
TATTTTACTGTCGTGCCATCTTTACGACTCTTGAGTGATGGCACCATTTTAGACACGTGTTTCCTAAGGGTTTAGCCCTGACATTGGATGGTGTCATTGGCGATGGTGATACTGTCCAACTTAATTGTGTTTTTAAATTTCTATAAGCCATTAGCCTTTTTAATTCTATTTGAGTCTTTTATCTGAATTTTGGACATTGTTTAGTTTTTAACTTGATTTATTTTTACATTTTATAGAATTTTACTTTTAAGATTTTTACCGTTTGTTTGGTGTAGATGGCCTAGTTGCTTTGCACCAAAAAATGCCAAACAATCAACCACTTTTTATCACAGGGAAAGGTTCATCTTCTTCCTATAATGTTTTAAAATTTGGGTGGCTTGAAAGGGTGATTAGATGTTTTCTCCATTAATTTTCCTCTCTGTATGGTCATTCAGACATAGATTGTTTTCTTTACAGTCTATTTAGTATTTTCTCACTTGTGCTGCTCCCTTGACCTTTTGAGGCATCTTTTTTTTTGCAATAGGATTATTTTCCTGTAGTACTTTATCTTCTTCCAATTTACATGGTTGGTAATACACAATATCTGGCTAGTTTCTTCTCTTATGGGTGATGACCCTTTTCTTAGCTTCAGTTTTTCCTGTTATGAGTTCTTGCAGGTGGTGGTGACGACACCTCCTAATACTTTATCCATTACTAATACCACAGGAAAGTTTCACCTACCTTGGCTTTTGTCTCCCTCTAGTTTCCATTTGCCACTTTTCATGGTGGATCTGGTGGTGAGTTGTTTATTTTTATCCTTTCTTTTTCAGGTCTCACAATCACCTCATTCAAAATACACACACACACACATGTATGTACACACTATGGAGATGATGGACCCCACAGAGCGATTGATGTGTTGCTTCACAGGGAATACAAAAATCTTCGTTAAATGGGGGAGTACAGAAAGCATTAAGCCTATCTGTCTCTGCTCTGTTCAGATGGGGTGTCCCACATGACTGCCTCAATGGTGCGTGTATATATATATATTTTCCAGACTATTCAGCACTTCACAGAGATAAACTACCACCTTTGTGTCTGTTGTTTTTAGTTGCAGAAACCCATTGCACTGTCTCTCAGTGTGCGACCTAATTCCAAATGATGATGCTTTATGACAACAGGTTATACACCTTTCTAGTATTCTACCCCACACAGATATCTTCCACTCCTTCCATTTCTTCTAGTAGAATACAAGAATACATGCTTCTCCAGTCCCAAGCACTAGGGAAGTTAATATCGAGAGTTCCTCATTAGGTGGTGCAGTCTTACTGGTACAAAACCAAGTTAATGTACCCTTTGTTTGGGAAGTAGTATATGACACCCCACTATATTAGAAATCAAGGCATTTCTGGTAGTTAGGTCTAGCAAAAAATGGTCTTGGGTTCACCTCAGGATGTAGATCTAGATTGCTATTCCCTGCATCTTATTTTGTGGTATCTCATGTAAGTATTTCTCTAATATTGAAAGGCTTGACTTATAGCCATAACCATACTACACACTCATGTTCAGCTGTCCACCTGTGACAAAATGGATGGTTGAGCAGTCTGCTATTCTGCCTAACTTAGCAATGTGTTGTGGTGCAGATCTGTCTGAAATACATTTTTAGGTAAGGAAAATATCAACTTTGCATCTAAAACAAGGAACAAAATCTGAGATATTTAACTTTTTTATCCTTTAGGTTTTGAAGGTTAGCTGTATTTTTGTATCATCTGACACTATTTACATCACTAGTTCTAACAAATACTCCAGTCAAACCATCTGGTCTTTCCTGAACTTCAAAATCTAATAAATAAAGTTAAGTCATTATTTTCCTGTTTAGCCCATCTCATAAATATCATAAAGCATAGTAAGAGAATTCTCTATTACAAACACCCCAGGACTCTTTCCTTTCCAACCCTTCTTAACAACCAAAAGTTCAAAACTTCTCAACTTGCTTACCTGTATAGTACAGATCCTAAATCATGTTTACAGCAATTTTACATAAAAACTTGTTAACCTTGTTTAATATCATTTACAGCAAATATACCCAACTGATATAAACAGTACTTATATTACGAATATCAAGTTAAGTTGTAGTTTTGCTCTAAGCAGGTAGCTTGTTCTGATTGGAAGGTAATATTTAAAAAGAATATATATCATTTTATGAATGATTTTCTCCTCCAAGTGCTTAATCATCATCCAGTGGATTTTTAATATGAAGCCTTTCTATTCTCAGTTTTAAATAGCATGATCTCATGTTTTATGTTAAGAAGAGCTCGCTCATGTAAATTTTTTGTTTCATTTACTATAATCTGTGGACCAAATGAATTAGGCCAACCTACATGATATTGTGCAATTGGGCAGTTAACCGAGATTGAAAGTGTCCGAATGGATTTCCTATAGTTGTTCCTGAAACAAGTAAAGATAATGCACTTAAAAGTAATGGAGTTATTTGACATTCAAGTAATAAGTGCATTAATATTGTCTGTAAGAAAGTCTACAGCGTTATGCTAGTACACAAAGTACGTCATTATAATAAACATATTAAATTCCTTCCATCTTTGTTTATCCATTCTAACAGTAATACTGAAGTAGATTATTCTGACATAAATGTTGACAAACTAGAGGAATAAGTTCAGCATTATTACTGTTTTGAAAATAATAAATAGGCTAAATATTCATGAGTAATTAAATGTAGTAAACTTTAGCTTTTATACGTTGATTAAACTTTTCATGCCAAAGCTACATTATGTATGTATGGCTATGTTTATTCTGTTAAGAAAGAATATATTGGTTTTTGTGTGAAATATAAGATAATCCAACTTGATTTAACTAACTTCATCAGCAGTTCATGGAGTTGATGTTAGTAACAAATTTATATATGGTCAAAAATGTTCATAATCGTTAGCAGACTTGTTTCTTCTACAAAGAAGAATCAAAATGTGGAAAACTTTAAATAAAAACAATACCTATTTTACATTGCTGAACTAAACCTATATTAATCAAAGTTGAAATTTTACAGAGAGTTTGAAAAAATACATGAATAGTAATAATAATGGAAAGTCTTAATAACCTTTTAAATAATTTCTAGGACCAGTAAACAGGTTAAATTGTGTTCTCTTTTTTAGTTAAAGTATTACAAATATAATTTAAGCAAACATTTTTTTTTTGCAAGTAATTCTGTACTGGAACAGTGTACTTGCATAAATTTGATCAGTTCAGAAATTACACTATTTTTTTAATTTAAGGTTTGTTATTCACTTACTTAAGTTTTTCTCAAGACTTAGGAGATAAGTTATCTAACTATGAAAATATAATTTAAAATATCTATAAGCTACCAAAAACTACATTACAGCCGTCACTACAACAATAATATGACTTAGACCTGCTTGCTTTCTCCTAGACCTTGGTTTTAAAACTTTCTGTTTAATTTCATACTTCTGTAACTTCCCTTTCTAACCTTCTTTCAGTTTGTAATTTTGCCTCCTACAAAAAAAACACATTCATCTGGTTACATTGAGTTTCTTGAAAACTAGAGCTTAGCTCAATATTTTCAAAAAATGTCCACATTACTATAATTTGATAATTGAGAGATTTTGTCATTCTTTTGTTTATGGAATGACACTTGTGTAAAAATCTTCAACCTTTAAGCAATATTTTGCAACATTTAATTTGGTAGTGAAAGGTAATTTCAAAAACTTCTAGCTAATTTTATTTTAAAAACATGTGCTGAATTTGAATAAATTAAAGGCATTGCAAACTAATGTTACCTGCTACAAATTGGAAGGATCATATTCAGTTTTACATAAAACACCATGTTTATTAATAGACCATTTCTCCTTAGTGAAAAAACATTTCTTAAGCTTTTTTAAAGCTGGGTGGAAATTTATTGCATTTTATATTAATTTACCATATTTAAAAAAAAGTTGCATTGTTCATGCCTTTTCTAGGAATAAAAATAATTTTGAGTTTAAACACTTATGGGGATCGACTGTGCATGGAAGATATGTCTATTGGCTATTACTGCAAAATTTCTACGTCATTTACTAGCACGGTTCACATCAAAACATGATTTAGCTGGGAAATAATTCAAGGCAAGTAGTGTGCACAAAATCCCAACAGTATGTGTATGAATTATAGCTACTTTGTGCATAGAGGTATCTATCAGAAACACATTTTTGGGTAAGAAAAATGTTAAGTTTTTCAAGTTTAACATCATTGCTAAAAAAAGGACAGCCAAAAATTGTTCACAAACAGCATTAATATGTCTCCTTTTTTTAAGTTAGATAAACGGTACTTCATGTGTGTGTGTGTGTGGATAATCTCTATAAACTAATGGTCAAATTTTGGACTTGAACAAAACTATCATAAAAAAATTATTGACTCTTTTTAACCCATAAATTACTGATTTGTTTTTATACTCTTTGCTTCGGGTATATTGCATAATATTTATAATAACCTTTTCCTGTTAGAACACTCATTGTAAAAAATATTTTAAATTACTCGTATTCTTTGTGAAACGAACAAGGGACACCAGTGATATTAGCTGCAGTATTGATGGTATTTGTATTTACATTTTATGTGTGTCTGTGTGTGTTACATGTTATTAGAAACCCTGTAACCAGAAACTCATTGACTCACAAGTAATTTAATGCATAACTAGTATAGAAAAACATGTTTAAAACTTATTGGGTCTACATAGACTCCATCAGTAATTTGAAATTTAAATTATTACAACATTTCTTAATATATGGTAGAAAAAAAAAGTAACTTTTTTACAGAGTGTATACAACTTTTACTTGCCCATGGTGCTCCAGTTAAAGTAAAGAATGCTTTGGGATGGAGTCCATTAGCAGAGGCCATCAGTTTTGGAAATAGACAGACTAGTAAGTTTATAATGGTTTTTCTTATGTCCATTTTAGACTGATTTATTAAGAATCATTGAAATGTTAGCACGATGATAGGATGCTACATTTCACTGAAACTACAATAGTTTTTAAATATGTTTTTTGATTGGCTTGAAACAGTTATGTGTTGCATTAACTTGCTTTTATCTACATCAGTCCTTATTTGCAATTAATATGTGATTTGCTGCTTTAGTATTATACAATTTAATTGTTTCCCTTTGTTCATGTATTTGGTAAGTATGAAGTTCTTCTGCTTACACTAAACTTTCATGTATCTTTCAGTTTTTTTTTGTTGCCAAAATGAGCATTAAAGTTTAAAAAGCTATTTTCCAAACCGTATTTTGGGAATTTTTATCAAATTGAAATAGTTTGCATGGTACAGTTGCTACATATTTTTAAAACATTTATTTTCTTGGATAAATTTAATTGTCATTCACAACTGATAGACATAAATGATTTTGATATGTTTATATAACCACTATTGTACTTGAGATCAAGCATCATTATATAAGTTAGTACCTAATACTTTTGATTTTATACATAAAAAATGTTTGGACCTCAAACTCAGCATCTACCATTTACTTTGTCAATTGAGTTATGAAGAGGCTGACCACCTGTTGGACTGTTTTAGACAGTGTCTTCAGCCAAGCTGGTGTCTCCTCATTGTGTTCATTTGTGTCGGCACTTTATCAAACAATAGGAAATATTTGGAGAACAATCAGCAACAATGAGTTATAAAATATCTGACCAGTTCAACAAGATAACCAGAAGAATTCAGAAAATTGATCCTAGATTCCAATTTAAAGTCAGGTGAATTCCGTTGGTCAAACATTTAGATTAACCCTCTCCCTACAGGCTTGACAGATTACACCAACCTTGTGATTCCAAAGTGACCATCAATTTCTATGCTGTAACTTTCAATGTGTTTTTTCTATCTTCATGAAATTTGACAAGCTTTCAGTAAACATTACAAGTCTTAAAGTAAACAACATTATTTATTTATTTATAACGGAAGATGTTTTGGAATTCTTCAGATTCTGTCTTCATTATCTAAAGCAAAAAAAGAATTACATCATTCCTAAATAAATAACTAAAATACATTGCTGCAATAATGATAATTTAATCAAAACTAAAACATACAGAAAATGAAGGAGGAACAAAAAAAAGTACCGTATGTATTAAAATATGTGCAATTTAAACAAAGACAGTGTTGGCAAAAGTTGTTTGATGTGGAGAGTTTCTTTAATTAGTTATTCCATATCAGACTTGGCCTAGCAAAGGATATTAAAATTTAATAAGTTATGTTTGTGTCTCATTTCTTTACTATATTGATGTATAGAGGAAGCACGGGGGTTACACAAAGTTTTTTGTGTTTTCATGAAAATTCCCATATGTTCATTGGCTCTAACTAGTAGATGGCATTTGATTTTTTCCGATATAGGAGGCGTTATATCTCTACACATGTAAAAATATACAATCCATGAACAAATAGAAATTGAGAGAAGGTGTTTAGGACAAGAAAAATCCTGTATGTACGATGTGGGTTAAAAACTAATCTGAACTCAACTTATGTTTAGCTAAAGTGGATTATTTAGTGTAGGTTAATAATCATGTTATCAGGATCAAAGTTGGCAGAAAAGTCATTAGTCAATCTACTCAGCTTTAAATTTTGGACATATTCAAGTCAGACAATTTTTTTTTTTCATTGCATTGGCTCCACTTATTTAGTAAATGGGTGTAATCAAAACTGCTAATGATGCTTTGAAGGTTAGTGATGCACACGTTGAATGTTTAAGTATACTGTCTGTTCTATTGATGTTTCAGTTGAAGTTCTTCAACCAACAGTCTTTTATAACAAATCTGATATTCTGACAAATTTTGGTTTAATAGTTTAAAGAGAAGAAATGTGTTGGAGTTTGCATTCTGAAAGGAAGCAAATGCCAGGGTTGACTTTTTTATTTTAAAGTCCAAATTTTCACAGGCGACAAATCCTTTCCATACCATCGTGCCAGGACATTAGCAATGATGTGTTTGGAGGAAAACAAAGTTTCACAATAAAAAGAATAATAATACTTAAGATTAACAGCATTGTTACTGATTCATCAGGTAGGAAAACGAAGTTTTATAATAAATATTAAAAACGTGGTAATACCAAAAAAACATCTTTAATATGGACATTAATATTTAAAAAAATGTTAGTTCATTATATTCCAACTACAAAAAACAACATTAGAATTGAGCAAGTTTTCATTTTCAATCAGAAGTTTAGAAAGAACAGATTTAAATGGTAACAATATAATGGAATATACAATAAAATGTGTGGCATACACATCTATAAAAATAAAAGGGTGTGTCTGTATGTGTGTGACTACAGTAGCTCCAAGAGCAAAGAACCTAGAAACCTGAAATTTTGCACCCACACTAAGTGGTCCCAGAGGGTGTGCACCTTGATATTACTTATCCATGTGCGTGTGCATCTTTTTCATGAGGCAAGCTATAGAAAAACCACATAGAAAAGAAGTGGTTCCTTTATTATAAATAGAAATCACAGACAGACACACAGACATGCATGTATGTGAATGTCTGTATATGTGTGAGTGCCATTGCTTCAAGAGGAAATAACCTAGAAACTTGAAATTTCTGGATTCTCAGTGTTTTATATGATATTTATTGCTGTTTTAAAGATGGTGTTTATACTTATATTTAAGCCTTTCTCTATAATAGTTTCTCTTAAAATGTTATTTATTAAACGTGTATGCTGCACATTTTATCATACATTCCATTATAGTGTTACCATTTAAATCTGGTTTTTCTAAACTTCCAATTGGAAATGAAACTCACTGAATGCTAATTTTGTATTTTGTAGTTTAAATATTATGAACTAACGTTTTTTTTGAGATATTAACGGTGATGATGGAATTTAAGGAAATTTGAAAATGTCCGTATTAAAGATGTTTTTTCACTGTTACCATGTTTTTAATATTTATCATAAAAGATCATTGTTTATTTATAACAGAAGGGGACATAGATAAATGTTTTGAAATTCTACAGATTCCATCTTCAGTATCTAAAGCAAATAATAGAATTACATCATTCCTAACTAAATAGCTAAAATACATTGCTGCAATAATGATAATTTAATCAAAACTAAAACATACAGAAAGTGAAGGAGTAACAAACAAAAGTATGGTACATGTTAAATAAATATGCAGTTTTCGATACGGTGCATTACCTCTGCTCAAGTGTATAGCTGTTTTTGTTCAGTGCTGCCCTCTATATGCAAAATTTTTTTTTGCATGCTATAGGCCTTGAACTCCCATGCACCCCACCATCATCATGTGTCAGAGCTCCACCAATAGGAGTGCAACACACACCCTCCTGATGCATGTGACTCCCTCTATTCAATTCCCTGGAACTATTACTCTCGTTTGGCAGTTATCAAATGCAGACATTTTTCACTTGTGCTCTTTTCAATTGTTCATTTCTTTTTTCCTTTTTGCAAAGTAGTGATTTACTTCATTCATTTATTTATTTGCTGCAGTTAGTTCTGTAGTAGTTTGCCATGATAACTTACCTTTGTTTATTGATTTTTTTCTTCTCATTTTTAGTTTCTTTGCATTTTTGATGAATTCTGAAGTTTGTGTTTTACAGTTTCTGACATTATAACTGCTACTTTGAATGGCATTACTGGCTTCAGGTCTGGGGGTCTAGACTGAGGATTTTCCGACTGTCATCTATTGGGAGATTGATCATTATATGAGGCGTCCCAACAATGTTTGGGTTGCATCTCCATTTCTCACCCTGTTCATAAAGAGGTAGATGTTGACAGTTTAGTTTCCTCCTCCTACCTGTGCCATGCCTTCTCATGTGTCTCCTATGAAATCTACTAGGCCTAACTCTACCTTTTTCTCATTTTCACAGTTTCCATATGATACTGTTTTTTAACATGACACTCATAACTAGAGTCCTTGCTTTCCTTCCTTCCCCTGACATCAGGGTTCATTCTGAGCATTTTGTTTCTCAGTTGAAGACTGGTGTTAGTATTCCTCGTTGTCCATGGACTTCTGATCTTTATGCTTTGGCTTATCAGAAGCTGATCAACTTTATCTCAATTCCCAGCTGTTAGAGTCACTTTTGCTCTTGTGGGAGGCTGTCCCTGATAATCCTATCCATTTCTCCCTCATTCATTTTCCCACCTTTGTCGTTTCGTTACAGCTCTCTTATAGTACTTGTACAACATATATCTCCTTTCTGAAACACTTCACTGATCACCTGAGAGATTTTTCAGGGGATACACTTTCCCTCCTTACTCCTCATTGACACTGTTGTCCTTTTCAGCCCTATCCCTTCACATGTGGTTTTGTTGCTGTTCAGATCTTCTTTGGAAGGATACTGTCTTTTCACCTACCTTTCCATTATCTTTGTGACTTCTGGGTGGTTTGTTTTCTCTATCTTGTTTGTTTTTGGATATTTTCCAGAGTCTTTGGATTCATGTGTGGACTCTGCAGTTTAGCACCTTCCCTTTTATTCCTGGAGTCTCACCTCCATTGTACACTGGATGAGCCACTGGAGTGTGGACCATGAAGGAGTCTTCCTGAATATGTTCACTTCCATTCGGTAGAGAGTAGGGCAGTAGTGTTCTGTTGGTGTAGATTGTGTTTGATCCTCTAGTTATGTGCTCCACCTCTGTGTGGTGGGTCCCAAAGGTTGATGTTGCGTGCAGCTTCTGTGCGGTTCTATCCAGAGGGTGAGGTTGCTTGCTTATATGTTACAGATGCAATCCACTTTCATGCAGTGGAACCCAGAGGTTGCTATTGCACTCCAGCCTTTGTGCAGTTCTATCCGGAGGATGATGTTGCTTTGGAGTTGATCTGTCACATTGCAGTTCACCCCTTTAATTGGGATCCCCTCATCCTATCATCACCTTGATGTAGATTACGGTTTGTAGATACTTTTTCTACAGGATTGAGACTCCAGTATACTTTGATTTGCATTCCAACTCACCTGTTTTTTTTTCTCCTTTTTATGGTTGTGCTTCTCCCTCTTTCTGCCCATGTATCCGACATCTATTTCCACACTGGGCACATAGTATACCTGGCACAGAAGTAGTGCAGTCTCCCATGCATGTTCCTCCCCAAATGAGGATCACACTTCAGGGGAGTTTTTTGGATGCTTTTGAAGGATATTTATTTCTGTCCCTCTCACTGGTCCCTCCACCTATTCAATGTGAGATTGTAGCTATACGTGTGAGTGGAGGTAATGTACCGTATCAGAAGTTATTATTTTCCTGTACTGAAAATAGATTTCCGATAGGTACTTACATCTTCTCATACTTTTCACCCTCCCTCTCCACTGAAAACCACTGTTCTTTTCTGCTTAATCTTGAAGTGATAGTTTGGTAGAATTGAATAGATCAGGATGTTGCACTCCTATTGGTGTAGAGTTGTTGCATGATGATTTACATGTAAAATGCAGTTGAACCGCATTGATCGTGGCGTACGTAGGAGTTCAAGGCTTGTGGCATGCGAAAAAATGTTTTGCATATAGAGGGCAGCACTGAACAAGAACAGCTATACATGTGAGAAGAGGTAAGTACCTATCACAAAACCATTTTCACTATAAGAAAATATCAACTTAAATAAAGTGTTGGTGAAAGTTGTTTGATGTGGAGAGTCTACTAGTTAGAGCCAATGAACATATGCAACTCAAGTCTATGTAACACCCACAGAGATTGAGACACCGAAGCACTTACAGAGTGGACACAGACACAGAGCTAAAATGATACCAGCTTCCAGCCAATTTTGTATCTATCAATTACTTAATTAAAAAAATTAGCACACATTTTCAATCTTTCATCATCAAGTTAACTAAATGTAGAATCCCTGCACGAAAATATAGAAAAAAATTATCTGAATATTCCTGATTAAAAGTATATATATCAAACTAGTTACAGAAGAGTCAAATTAGTAAATATTTCAACAACAATAAGTTTAAGTTAACATTTCTAAAATATAGAAAAAAATCATTTTGTTTAGAACGTTAAAAGCCAACATGTTCATGCTACATAGACATAATTATACTTTCTAATCTACTGAAAGTTTAACAGTTGTTAATAATCTTACTATAATTGACATAGCTTTTATATATGTATTTATTTATGTATGCGACTGAAATAATAAATACAATGTGGCGCCATCTATTGAATAGCACCACAAACAAAAATCCATAAAATATTTAACACTTGGGATATTCAAGATTCATGCAATTAGAAAAATAACTGTGGTATGTGAAATAATCATTTCTCTATAATATAACACAATTTTAAATAAAAGTAGTCTCCTCACAATAAGAATATGACTTATGACTGTGCATGACTTATAACTTTCACTATGACTGTGCATGAAGGATTAATTATATCTTTATTGATGTAGTTTGTAAATGTAGTACTGAGAAATGGGAGTTCTTAAAAAGAAACTATTATTTTTTCAATAAAGGGTACCACTTTTAGTGTATAAAAACATTACAATTTATACCAGTACAATTCAAACACTTTTCCCATACAGTATTTCCCAGAAAAATCTTTTTTTTTTAGAAAATGTTTACTTTTTTTAAATGTTTCTTAATGAGGCATGAATACTACAATTAGTAATTACCAGCACAAACAGCTGCCCAATGTTTTATTCTCCCTCGAGGTGGATTCCTGTACATGGTGATGGGACCTCCCAGGGGAGGTTCCATATTTTCAGCTTACCTCCTCTGAACATCCACCCATGGGTGGCAACCCGTGAAGGGGAGGAGAGGATCCGGGTGGTTGAATAGTGTCTGGGGCACTGCAACATGCCACTTTGGTCTTGAATTTCTGTAGACGGGTGGCCTTGGGGTGATCTCCCCAGCATCAGTTGCTGGTCCTGTTGGGCTAGGGTCAACTAAGTACTAGTGTTAGGCATTCTCAAAGGGTGTTGTGTCTGATGCTGGTGTTTGGATATAGTGCTAATGAAAACCTGGTGTTGCTGCAGTGTCCTTGTTTGATATTGTAGTGCATTTCCTCGTGGAACTCCATGATGGGTGGGGTCAGTGGGCACTGAATCATTCTCCATGCATTATGGATACCCCAAATCCTGAAAAACATATAGTAAAAAAATAGCTAATTGGTAAACGACTACGTTTTGAAGACTCTGAAACAGCAATCTTCAACCAATTCTAAACCTGTACCTCATCTTTTAATCATGCATTTCTTGTCGGGCAAACTTTTCCGGCAAATGTTTCCCTTTTTGATTCAGAAGGGATTAGAAGGACTTGTTGGCTCTCCACAGTCAGTCAAGAAGCTACTTTCTGGGGACATTTTGGTTGAAACATCTACCCCAAAACACAACGAACTCCTTTTGAATTCAAAGACCATTGTGAATATACCCAATGAGGTTACTCCCTATGCTACTTTGAATTCCTCACAAGGAGTCATCATTTAGACGAATTTATAGAACATCCCAAGTCAGAGATCCTCGCTGGTTTCTCCAACCTAGGAGTATTTGCTGTGAGACGCACCACCAATCGCAAGGAGGGAATTATGCTGCCAACTAATGTTCTCATTCTCACCCTCAAGTGGACCCTCACTGCATTAATTGCACTGGTTCCAACCCCTCTTACTACGGATCTTGCCTTAAGTAGGTGGAAGAGAAAGACGTACAGCGTTTAAAAGCAGTTAATGACATTGCTTATCCAGGGGCTCGAAAGTTGTTGTCCCCAACTCCATCACAGACATATGTTGCTGCACTCCATTCTACTGCTAAAAAGGGTGTGCAGACAGAGCAATCTTTGCTTCCATCAGAGTTTTTTTCACATCATGTGAAGAGTCTTTTGCTCTCTCTGGATAAACGAGTTGACAAGTCCACATTTATTCCTATCTCTGTCCTTACCATTCCTTCAAGTGACTGCTCTGTCCCACCTCCTTTGGCCCTGGCTTCCTGTGTCTGCTTGGGTCTCTGTTCTTCAGCCCCAAGATGCATAATGATTATTCATTCATGTCTTCAGTCCCTTGAATCTATGCCTACTTACAGAAATCTTCCCACTTGACCCAGGGACAGAATCCATGGAGGTCAATAGATCTCTATCTATAAAAGAAAATGGATAATGATTATTCATTCACATCCTCAGTCCCTAGAATCTACGCCTACTGACAGAAATCTTTCCACTCGACCCAGGGGCAGGATCTATGGAGGTCAATAGATCTCCGTCTATAAAAGAAAATGGCGTGATCTTAAACAGAAGGGTTCTCCAACCAGTTCTCCTCCACTGAGTATAGAACTATGATATTTCCATAAATATGTCTCTTGATTTTGGCTCAGGTTTTTATTTTTTTTACTTGCTTTTCTCTGTTTTTCTTACTTGACTCTAACAATCTGACAATATTCATACAAATTGGAAACCAGCCAATTTGGCAAGATTGTGAATAAAGCTTTTTATGTTTCTAAATGCACTTGTGTTTACTTGTTTTTCATTGCTCTTCATGTTAATTTATTGTTTGCTTAATAATCCTGAACCTGTTTGCTTATGGAAACCTTTAGCTTTATTGTCAGTCCTTAATGTACCTGAATACCACAGATTTATAATGCTAAAACTAGTAAAGTAAGATCTGTTGATTAATAGGTAAGTTTAACAGCAATCATATATTTCAAAGTAATAACTTGAACATAAACTTTATCTCAACATTTTAAAATTATAACAAAGCTTCTTCATAAACAACATTTGCAGTTTGCTTTCCATCTATCAACAAATTTTGATGTGATCCCATGGTTGTTTGAGAAACAATCCAGCAACTTTCATACTTTGACCTTAATTCCCTTTAGAATATTCAACATTGTCTAAAGCATCAATCTGCCAAGATTGTTTGAGATTGACTCAATAGACTGAGATTAATTAACCAACAGGCTTCAGGAAATAGAAATAAGCTTAAGTTCAGTTTTGACCCCCTTAGAACATTTCCCATAGTTCATAGTGTTTACATACAAATTTTGGTTGAGATTAGCCTAATTGGAGGAGTTAGGGTGCAAAAAACAAACATTTCGTTTTTATATTTATAGGTTACATGTAGATGTGAAGTGCATTTCTTCTGTAATAGGTTAATTTTCAATTTATTCCTCAAATTTTGTTTTTTCAAACACTATAAGTTGTAATTTTTACACTTGAGAGCTTTTATTTTAACTGAAGATTTGCCTTTGCAGAAAAGTAAAACATTGGTTATAATAAAAGTTCTTTTATAATTATCTTGAGTGTAAAGGCCATTTTTATTCTAGCTGTATTATCAAAATGTGTAAATCCCTTCAATAATAATCATTTAAAGTAACTTAACAACAGTAGTTTGAGTCAAAGTGAGTATGTAATCTATCTGAGTCTTAGCTAGGCTTAGGCATTTTATTTATTTACTAAGACAGTAGATTTGAATTATATGAATTATTTTAGGCTTAGCTATTTTATTTATTTACTAAACTGGTAGATTTGAATCATGAATTTTTTCAAGCTTAGTTGTTTTATTTGTTTGCTAAAACTTGTTTAAATATGTTGTATATCTGCTTTAAAATGTAAAAGCTCTTTAGGTGTCCCACTTGCATCTTTTGTAACATAATAAATGTCTATTTTCTAGCATGAAAGCAAAAATCATGTGGAAATTTATGCCATTCATACTCCTGTTTGTTTTAAGTTGAATGCAAAAATGTTTTGTATAAAATTGATCATTGACTAAATATCATTAGAGTTTTCTTCAAGGGTAATATTGGGCCAAAATAAGGTCCATTCATAAAGATTTGGGGTTTCAAAAATATATTAATCATGTATAATTTATATGAAATATTACTCTTTATTTTTCATTTTTCCAAAAGAGACTGCACACTTTCTTCCTGAGAAAAATTACATGTACGATATTTTCATTCATAAATGTGAAGTTAGTACATGGACAGTTAGTAAAAATGAAAAGCAAATATAGTAATGTAGTATATTTTATTTGGAACAGTTGCATCTCTTTTACGTAAGCTTAAACAACAATCCAGGGAAGCCATGGAAACAAGAAGACCTGATTTGGTACGAGCATTGAATCAAATGGGTGACTTTTTCATGGAGTTGAAATGGGACTTTCAGAGTTGGGGTAAAGAAATTACTTTTGTGTTGTATTTATATTTAATTTACAATACTAAAGCTTTTAGTACATATTCATGAAACTTTTAAAGTTTCTAGAAAGATACAACGTGAACTGCTTTCAGTTTCTCATAGTAAATTGCTGCAGATTTTTAAGTGATGAACCATGGTTAAAATCTGTATAATATGAATTTTAATAAGAACAAGAGCAATCTGAGAGATTGCATACCCTTCTCCCGCCTCTGTTTTTCAAGATTGCATACATTTATATTGAATAAAGTAAAATTTCTTCTTTGAAAACTCAGCAAGTTCTCAGAATGATAAATGATCTGGATCATTTTTTGTAATATGATGAGGAGCCTCAACCTTAATGTGTCCTTGAAATATGGTACAAATCTGATCACAATTTACAGTTATTAACCAAAAACCATGAAAATGTCCTATCTACCCATTATAAAAAATGCTTCAAAGTGATCTAGAATCCAAATTTCAATCCAGACCAAATTTGGAGAGGACTGTCCCATATCGATTTCCCATCTTGTGTAAAATTTTCGTGTACGTTGGCCTGTTAGTTTTCAAGTTACTGACGAGTAAAGAGACACACACACAGACCCAATTGAAATACCCTCGTAGAGCAAAGGTATTAAATAAGGTAAACAATCTTTATGATATTTTTATCTAAGTTTCTTCAGCTTTTCTTTTTATCTTAGATTAAGAAGTAAGTTTAATTTTTAGGTATTCTACTATCTGTCCTTTCTGTACATTTATACGAAATGTGCTTACAGAGATTTCTAATGTGCAAATCACACTGTACAAAATCCTTTTACCAAAAGAACCTTAATCACATTCTGGTAAGAATAACAAATTGAAATCTACAGTAGAATTAATTCCCAAATTAATTATTATTCATGTTGACAAATGTATACTAAGGTAGCATTGAGACTATGAATGCTATGACAGGTTCTTTTATTCTTAATATTTCGACTACAAGTCTTCTTCAGGAGATTATGAACACCATGGTTCTTTACAAGGGTATTTATAAAAAAATTTTTAGATTAAGTTCCAGTTCCCTTCACCTTGCCACACCTTGATTGGTCCACTATCGCCGTCTGTTGACCACTAACTGACCAATCTGCATTCTGCTCTCGTTTCATCATGCTTGCAGCCACTTGTATACTCCCACTGTGGTGTTTAAGTTCTTTTCTAGTGAAATGTACGCAGTATCCGTTGTTTTCCTCTGTTGTTTTTCCATTCCTTTCATTTAGGCAGGTGCCCTGCTTCTTCTGCATGTGCTGCTATCACTTTGGTTTGTTGTGTCTTCTGACATCTGCTTTGTGTCTTTTTGTCAGGCCTCTACTAGTTTTACCTATGTAGACTTTACTGCATCCTCCACATGGAATGCAGTATACTATGATGCTATCTATTTTGTGTTTCTTTCTTCTGTCCTTTATTATTTTGCCTATTTTTATTTATGTTTATGTTACGCCCTCTGTGGCTATGTGTTTCAGTAGACTGATGATGGGACTTGCATCCTGGGCACTGGGGACTACTATGAACTTCTTGTTTCTCTCATCATGTCTGCTGTCGTTGTTCCTTTCCATGATGTTCCTTACTTTCTGTTTTAGCTTTATGAGCATCCCTGTAGGGTATTGCAGCTTTCTGAAAGCTTCCTATATGTGTTCATTTTCTTGATCTAAGAATTCTGGGCTGCATATCTGTAATGCTCTCAGGAAGAAGCCCAATGCCACACGTCTTTACTTTGTTGTTATGTGCTGAGAAGAAGTGTATAAAATCATCTCTGTTGGTGTGTTTTCTATACATGGAGAACCTAGGTCCCTCATCACCTCTCCGAATCAGTGTTAAGGAATGGTATCTCCCTATCTTGCTCTCCTTCTACTGTGAACTGTATGTCTTCTTCTAAGTATTCCATTCAGTCAACATGAATAATACTTATTTGTCTGATGATGGTAATGGTGACATGAGTCTACAGGATCGAGATTTTTACACAAGGAAGAAGATCAACAGCTGTGCAAACTGAAAGAAATTCCTGAACGAGTGCATAGCAGAGCAAGTTCTCCCGAGATCAACCTCAGGTCAGCTTAACACCATAGATGAACACCTCTTTGGCAAGAGTGCAAGATATTACTTAGAAGAGGGAGTCATGATATTAACCAACAAGACTGTTAAGCTAAGAGACAAGATAGTGGGGGTTCCTCTCCCTCACCACATGGTAACAAGAAGATAAAATGCAGAAGGAGAAATGACACCGGAAACTAAAGCAAAGACATAACAACAGTGGATGGAAGACCATAGGAAGAACTGACCTGATCAACAACATGTCTAATAGAAGGTTGGAAACTTTATCGCTTGGTTTAAAGTTTGACACAGGAATAGAAGGAAGAAGTTTCTAAGGCTACATGATCTACAATCACAAACGATTGAACAATGATGCTGATAAAAGGTTCAAACAAGCAGTAGTCACCTGCTACAAGGTGATGGCAGATTCCCATCACTCTACTGTTCCAAAGAATCCTAAAAAGGCTGAGTAACAACAGCAACATCTTTATATCTCAAGCAGATAAAGATGGTGGAGTAGTCGTCATGGACAGGACTGAATATGTAGAGAAAATGGTGGCACTGTTGGCTTACAACTCTACATACCCAAAGAAATAGAAAGATTTCGAGAAGAAGGAAGCTGGAAGATATAAGCAGAAAATAAAGAAGATCCTAGGAAAAACAGAGAGTGAGAAGAGATTAATGCATCTCTTAGAAGAGAACCCTCGCACTCCAACCATGAGGGGGAATGCCAAAGGTACACAAACCAGGGATCCCCATGCAACCTATAATATCAGGCACAAGAAGTGCCCTGAAGAAGACTTGTTGTTGAAATGTTGAGAATAAAAGATACTGTCACAGCATTCACAGTCTCATTGCAACCTTAGTATCAATTCCAAAATTGTTGATATTAAATTTGAAACAAAAAAGATGTTTTTTTCTTGCCATTGTCCAGACATTAAAATAAAAAAAATAATTAAGCATTACTACACACAAAAAACTATTACCAGTACCTCATAAGCATGTTGTACTTTTAGCTGACTTCCTGTTTGTTATTCAGTTATCATAGAAGTAATTTAAATATATTTTTTAATCTTGGTATATGATAGGTGTTCTGCACATATGTAATATCAGTAACTTAATTTTTAAAAATCTTGGTATATAATAAGTGTTCTGCTGTAAACTTAACAATGCTTTTGTTTGTAAGTGTAGATGTACAAATTAAAATTTCACACACATATATAGTCAATTATATTTCCAATGTCATGTTTAGGAACATTCATTTTTAATACATGTACTTTTCCATTATTTTGATTTTGTGAAGAAAATGTCTTCTGAAAGTTAAAATTGCTGCTTCGTAGATTTAATAATTTCAGCTTCATTAACATTGTTGCATTGCAGTATACTCTTAATCATAGCTGACAGATAGTCTGTGTTTTATGTTAACACATTGTAATGTCTTTAGATAATGATTTTTGTAGAACAGTTTGATGAAATGTGCTTTTACTTACCCTAGGAAGCCCAAATATGACTTGTATAATAGTAATATAAATAGTATAATTTCAAAAGTACACATGGGTTTGTGATATGTGCTTTGGTTTTCATTGTTAACTGAAAAATATTCCTTTTTGTTCAATATTTGTTCAAAGGTACTTGGACAGAAATTTTTATACTTTGATTAAAGAATTCATCTGATTGACAGCCATGCCGAAATGTACCCATGTTCAGTAGATTCTTGATTTTGTTTTGTGAATGACATGATTTAAGTATTTTTATTTTCTGCTTCTAGTTCCTCTGGTTTCACGACTACTTCCATCAGATATTTGTAGAATCCACAAGAAAGGGTCCAGTATTAGGTAAATATAAAAATTATATCAAATATTGCATCACTTATAAATCTGTTTTTTTTTTTCATCATAAGTAACAGAAAGAAAAAACTAGTATAGAAGTCATTATATCCTTATGTTCCTAGAAATATAACTTACTGAAGTATAGTCTACAGTATAATATTTTCATCTGCCATACAACTGACAGTTCCTGTCTTGAAAGGACAGGAAAGTCATCTGTCTTACTCTAAATATAATCATTTCAAATGCCTTAATGTATTTTTTGTCAGAAGTTTGCAAATGATGTACATATGGTATAGTAAATTATTTATATAGATAGTTGGAGTACCCGTCCATTGGATGGGTGAAATAAAAGTTGTATGTAACAAAGGATATGAAATTGTGCTTCTATTTTTTTTTTCTTACATAATAAACATTAAAAGTATGTGCAATAGAAATACATAAAGGTACCAATACTGAAAAAAAAGACATTCTGTTTTCAAGAACACTATCAATATGAAATTAGATAGGGGTCCAACCCCCTATGATGACCTTCCTCATATCATCCTCTATCACTGTGTAAAATTGTGCTGATTTGGTGGTTTTTCAAAATTACATATGAAATTATATGTGGAAACATATAAGTAACAGATTTATATAGATGTATGCGAAGTTAACAAAGATAGTGTGGAAGAAAAGAAGAAACAGAGCAAGAAGAAGAAGGAAATAAAAGATTGAAAAGATCTTAAAAGCTGGTAGAGGACCTAAGAGTGTCAATAGAGGGGTTGTAAACAGGAAAATATGCTTAATAAAAAACAAAGAAGGAATTACCACAAATGATAAAACAGAAATAGTTGAGATATGTGCAGATTTGTACAGAGATTTAAATACATCAACTATTAAAGATGAAACAGGAACAGAAATGAATTTTGAGAACAAAGTTGATAAAGCAAGAACAGAAATGAATTTTGAGAACAACAAAGCAGATAAAACAGAATTAACTAAAACTTTAGTCTCAGAAGCGGAGAATGCATTAACTGAGATGAAGAGTAGGAAACGATATGATCACCAGTGATATTTTTGAAAGCAGGTGAAACATTAAAGCAGATAACAAAATTGTTTAACAAAATATCGGAGTTGAAAAAGATACCAAAGAAATGGAAAGAATCAAAAATCATCATTTTATACAAGAAGGGAGACAAGCAAGATATAAAAAATTACCGCCCCAAAAGCCTATTATCTCACTTATATAAACTATTCACAAGGTCTAAGGTTTGCAGATGATGTAGTTCTCTTTACAAATTCAACAAAAAGATGGAAGACCTATTAAACAGTTTGAATGCCAGTAGCAATAAAACAGGATTAAAATACATAAGGGAAAAACCAAATATACGACCAACTATCATGACACAGATACCATTAAAATTGAGAATGAAGAAATAGAGAAAGTGTCAGAGTACAAATATTTAGGACAAACCCTCAAAATGGAAAACACAGCAAGGGAAGAAGTTATGGTAAGAATAAAGACAACATGGTGATGTTTTGGAATGTATAAATTCTAGAGGATCAAGATATCCCCATTACTTTAAAGAAAAAAGATCATGGATCAGTGTGTACTACCAACCTTAACATATGACTGCCAAACATGGGCACTAACGAAAGAGATAAGGAAAATGATAGAAACCACATAAAGAGCTATGGAAAGAAAAATACTTCATATAACACTACAAGACAGATGGAGAAATGACAGAATAAGAAAACAACAAATATAATAGATGCAGTAAGGTTCAGTGTAAGAACTAAATGGAAATGGGCTGGGCATGTAGCAAGGTATTCTGATAATAGGTGGACATTAAGAACAATGGAATAGCAACTTAGGACAGGGAAAAGATCTAAGGGAAGGCAAAAGAGAAGATAGAGGGACGATATAGTGATGGAAGCAGGAATTAGATGGACACAGTATGCTGAGAATAGGAAATACTGGACTGGTCTAACGGAAAGCTACATCCAACAAAGGATGACTGTAGCTTATATAGATAGATAGATGTATACATACACACATACATTTTAGTTGTAAGGGTGTTTCCAGAATATAGAGGGCTCTAGACCAAGCTTAAAATGAACATATTGAGCCTAATTCACCTAGCAATCTTTTTTTTTTATTGTCTTTTGTTATAGTTACTTTCATTTTCATATATATTTATTTGGCATGAATATTGAGTGCATGGTTGCAATTATAAGTGTGTTCATATGTTAGTCCTTTTTTTAAATAGAAAACATTTGGTAAAATGTTAATAACAGTTGTATTTTTTATCTCATTAGTAAACTTTATATTTATCTGTGAAGAAAAAATATTTAAGGCCACATTTACTAAGAGACAAAAAATCAGACATCTTGAAGTAAAACAGAACTCATAGGCCCTACATCTACATCACAAAGAACTACTACACTTATTTTAAATTTTCTGTATTTAAAGGAATGTCAATAAACATGACAGTCGGTTATGTTTCCTTTGTAATGAAGGAGGTGAAACTAATCAGCATTTCTTCGTTCTTGTTTTTTGTATGAAAACTGGATACTGGATGCCATTAAATTAGTTTATGCAATTTATTTGATTCTTGCTTATTCCAATTTTTTATTAAAAACAACATTTTGAATGCCTGAACTGTTCTCTTATGAAGATATGAACATATATCTCTTATAGGAAATAAAGATATTTAAAACTAATTACTGATATAATAAAAAAAATTACATCCTTGAGCACTGTAATAAAAACCTTCATTCTGTTTCTTGGATTATATGCAGAATTTTTTTAAAGTATAATTTTAACAAGTTGTTGAAGCTAGTTTAAGAGGTTTGTTCATGGTTGCACTTTCCAACATTTTTTTTTTACTAGCCTGTTAGAAGAAGTCATTCATACATGTAGAAATACAAAAAAAAAGCTTTATTACAAAGACATTTTTGTGTATATTGCAATATTGAACAGTGTCTAATAAATCACTTAACAATTGTTAACTTATATACGTGCTTTCATTTCATGTGTAAAAGTTAACAAACATAATTCTTTTTGTCTGTGTGAAGCCAATTTTTAATGACTTACTGTAGAAAGAAATTTATATACTGCGAAGCCTTAAATATTGAATTGCCTCACAGGTATCTGTTTGTTAGTAAGCACAAAACTACATAATGGCTTCTGTTGCTGCTCAGTGGGGTAGTGACACTCAATTCTTAGCTTTATGAGCCTTAAATAATTCAGACTTACAACTGAGCCACTAGGTGGCTGTCTCATAGGTAAATGACAGTTGTACTTTTCAACTTTTCATTTAATTTTGTTGTAGACAGTTTTTTGCATGCATGTTAATTTTTAAAATTCATGCATAAAAATATTGCTTTCAAATAAATTTCTAACAAATTATTAGAACAAAAGTAGGATTTGGTGTTTTGGTTTATATGAAAATCTTTTACTGACAGCCATAAAATTTAATCTGTTATATATTGTATACTTTATTATTATTGTTTTTTGTTTTTTTTTCATAGATTAGACACAACATTAGTTGATTTCAATGATATGAGGTGGGAGAGAGGGGATGTGAGCTTTATATTTAGTGGAAATTCCAAACCATCTCAGTCACTCACAGTCTTAGATAATGAACAAAATGTTTATCAAAACGTTCGCTATGAGGTAAGAGGTCAGATGTACCTATCTTAGTGTTTGATATTTTAAAGAATCTTGAAAGTCGGCACATAGAAAATATTTATGATTGAACTTAAAGTAATTGTATCTTTAAAAGAAATACTTTCTGCAGAGAAAGAGTTTCTTTTTGATGAGAATGTGGTAAAACATTAACAGTATAATACATTTGGGATATTGTGAATAATTGTAATAGGGCATAATTCCAATACAGTACCTTACCAAACATAATAGCTTTTTTTATTTCAGTGCTGCCCTCTATATGCAAAAATTTTCTGCATGCTACAAGCCTTGGAACTCCCACTTACCCCATGATCGATGTGGTTCATTGTGTCTTCACATGTAAATTATCATGTGACAACCCTCCACCAATAGGTGTGTGACACAATACTCCTGATGCACATTACTCCTATTCGATTCCACCTAACCATCACTTCTCATTAGGCAGTTGTGTAGTGCAGACATTTTGAATTTGTGTTGATTGCTCTCTTTTTGCAAAGTAGTGCTTCAACGTTTCTACTGGGTTTTTTTTTTATTTACAGTTTGTTCTCTGTAGTTTATTGCCAAGTCAACTTACCATTGTTTTGTCATTTTTTTCCTATTTTGTCTCAGTTTTTGACTTGTTCACAGTCAATTATGAACTCGAAATTTTGTGTCATATATCCAGTGTCATGACACAGGCTTCAGGAGCGGGAGTCTTGGCTAAGGTTTTTTGGCCATCATTCCTTGGGAGGTTGATCTTTACATGAGTTGGCCCTCTTCTTCCAACAATGTCTTGTCTCCGCTTGTCTCTGTAGAACTTGTTCATGATGATGAATATTATGACAGCCTTTTTTCGCCTCTTACCTATGCTGTGCATGCCTATGTCTCTTCTTGTGACTATGTAAGTTTCCTTTTACCTATATATTTGCTTACAGAGGCATGTCCCTTTTATGCCAAGGAATCTGCTCAGTGGCGAGTATTTTACTTCAACAATATGCTTGTTTCAGACCATACTAACCCACAGACTTTCATGAGTAAAGCAAAAGGGGATTGCTGCCCATCCCTTCTGTCTCTTTGACTGAATAAATCAGGGGCAGTCTGCTTTTCAAAATAGGGTTTTCATGGTCACCCATTGCACTGTCTCTGATGTCAGCATTCCTCCAGACTCTCCACCATGTTTCTCATCCTTTCTTTTAGTGAAGTATGAGAGTCCTTGCCACTTTCCAGTTCCTAGCCACTGGGGTGGTGGACCATGGAGGCAACCTCCTGATCGTGATCAATTCCATTCAGTAAAGAATAGGGTAGTGGTGTTCTGCTGGTGTAGATTGTGTAGATTCACCACTCATGCACTCAACATCCATATAGTGGGACTCAGGGGATGATGTTGCATGTGAATCTCAATGAACTAGAGTAGATCAACCACATTTCAATTCACCTCTTTGATTGGGATCCTTTATTCTGCCATTGACTGGATGTTGATTCCCAGTGAATGGTTTTGGATTCAAGCAAGACCTATCAACATAAGTCCTCACTTATGTTAGTCGTGACTCCTCATTCTGCCTCTGTCATGGGTTTTTCCCTCATGCGCTCCACCTCTGTGCAGTGGGTCCTCGAGTTTGATGCTCCATGGATCTGGTTTTATTTGCCCCAGCTCTGTGGTTAGTCGGCTGGTCATCCATGCACTTCAGCTTCTGTGCAGTCATATCCGGAATATGATGTTGTGCAGGGTGAATGTAGTCCCTTTGGTGCTCCACCTCATTGAGGTTCACTCCCTGAGGCAGATGTTGCATAGAGTGGAACTGGTCCAATTGGTTTTAAATTTGAAGTGAACCACTACATTGGCACATCTCTTTCTACCATCATTTGCATGTCAGGTTCCTGGCATATAGAATTTTGCATATAGAAGGCAGCAAGCAGTGAATGAGAAGAGCTATTATATGAGAGGAGGTAAGTACATATCAGAAATATATTTCCAGTGCATGAAAATAATAACTTTCCTCTGAATTTTTTTCTTGATTGTTTGAGAAAGGTACATGATAAGATATAATTATGTATTGTTCTTATATTAATAATAAAATTTTATATGTTATTTTCAGTTTTACCAAATAGTATGGTTTTATAAAAAATATCTAAAAATTAAAGTAAATTTTAGAACTTTATTTTTACTAAAACTGGATCTTCTTATCAAACAGGAAACAGAAGCAGAAGTAGAGGATGAAATTGACTTATTGATGAGTAGTGATATAGTCAGTGTTCAGATGTCTACAAAATCTATCACATTCAGCAGGGCACAAACTGGTTGGATCTTTAGAGGAGATAGAACAGTAAGATCACAGAAAAGGATTTCATTTTGTGTTGTTGAAAGTCAGTTTTGTTTTATCTTTAGGTTTTAAACAAATTAGACTGTATTATGGTCTGATGGAAGAGAGATATTAAAGCTTTTAGGAAGCCTCTAAAATGCTTTCAGTCCTTGCATTTGTTTTCTTTATTTCGTGTAAATTTAACAAAGGATCTCTCCCTTAACAAGAGGTGAAGTAGTGTTTTTGGGTAGCAAGGCAAAGAACAAAGAATTCTGGTAATTGTTCCTTGGAGGTGTTGCATACATTGTTGGAAAGCCTGGAATCTTTTGTATCCAAATGTGTAGTCTATATGATGGTAAAGTATTTCAATCAGGAGTTATGAGCAGTCAAAGAGACACAAGATCATGGAGCAACCACACCACTTTACCAGCATTGGTCATACACACACAAATTGATTCTCAGAGCAAGTTATATGACCTTTCTTCCCTGACTGTTTGAGGTTAGAGACCTTGTTCTTGATTTTCTGATCTTCTTTTTGTCAGCATCAAACCTATTTTTGTGTATTCCCAAAGCACCTTTGCACTTGATAGATGGATCTGCCTCAGTAAGGGCTTTCAAAAAGTTCATCGTGTTTGCATCCAAAGAGGCTATACAGGGTACACGTTGAACATCTCAGAACCTTGCACTTTCAAGTAATTGATGGAATAATGGTGATTGACGGTGAAATGCTGAACAGTAACAAAGTTCCAGTCATGGTCAGTTGTGTTTGGAGTTATCTGCTGAAGACTTTTTTTCCTCTGGTCTGAAAAATAGATGTAATGATGGACAAAGAAGAAGGTGGCTCATATAGTAGAGTCATCAGTTACACATAAGAAGGACTGTCATTCTATGGGGTTTCTGATGATGGTGGGGGCCTGTCATAACTGTCAGTTTTTGTCCAGTTTAGAAACAGTAGATTGTAATTGTCATATCTCATTTTATATCCCTAGTTTCACTAAAAGCAGGTAAGTCATGGACTTTTTTACGTCTGATCCCTGCCACCAAGATGTCTTATATTGAGGGAGAGATCTTGTGTTAGAATATTTCATTTATGCTATCAAATTGAAACCCAGTTATATCCTCTTTAAACTATTTGCAAGTGATTTCATCCTCATTTAGTCTTGAGTGAGCTGAAAAGTATTTATATGATTAATTACTTGAAGTGAAAGTTGATTTTTGGTTTCCTAAAAATGAGTATTTCATATCATTAAAAAAGGGCTGTCAAATACTACTAAATTTGTTTGTTTTTTCATAAATGAGAGACAAGAATCTTTTATCTCAAAACCCTTTAATCTGTAAATATTAGCTTTGTAAAGGCATGTGTCCATTTTTACTATCTAAATTTCTCTTCAATATAGCACAAAAAAAATTTAATGTTTATCAAAGATTGTTTACCAAAATGCTGAAATATAATAACAGTACTTTGTAATCATGACATATATTGTTAAATATATTTTCTCACCATTCAGTGAAAAAAATATCCACACATAATATATGTTTGTAAATGTATTTACTATTCATCATAACAGAATCCCTAATTTAATTGATTTGATAATATCTTTGTAATGTAATGGAAAGTGTACCTGACTTGTACTTATTGCTTTCTAAGGTGCTAATATTGATCAATTTTTGTTCCTAATGGCATATTATAGTTGAAGTTTAAATAATATTTACCTTTTACCAGAAAAATATGGTGTTTTGTGAAAATGTAGCCACTGCAGCTTTTGTGTGATACTGATGGCATACTTTGTCAGGTCACTTGAAAATTAAGTCTTGGCATGGCCAGGTGGTTAGGGAGCTCGACTCGCAATCTGTGGGTCACGGGTTCGAATCCCTGTCCCACCAAATATGCTTGCCCTTTCAGCCGTGGGGGCATTATAATGTGACAGTCAATCCCACTGTTGGTTAGTAAAAGAGTAGCCCAAGAGTTGGCTGTGGGTGGTGATGACTAGCTGCCTTCCATCTAGTCTTTCACTGCTAAATTAAGGATGGCTAGCACACATAGCCCTTGTGTAGCTTTGTGTGAAATTCAAACAAACACAAATATTTGTAAACATTGTTTTGCTGTATTATTTCAACATTATGAAGTGTGATATTTATTCATTTATTAAAACCTATTTGTTTTGTTTCAAATTAAATTTTTTTCATTAGATTTTTCCGAAACTTTTATAAGTACTTAAATTTTATGCTGTTTTGTACACGCTTTACAGAATTTGTTTTTACATTTTAGGAAATGGTAGGACCTTTCTTAGCTGATTTTTATTTCATCAGTGGACTAGTTTTAGAATCCAGAAAAAGGTTTGTTT
Source organism: Limulus polyphemus (assembly GCF_000517525.1). Classification (NCBI taxonomy): domain Eukaryota; kingdom Metazoa; phylum Arthropoda; class Merostomata; order Xiphosura; family Limulidae; genus Limulus; species Limulus polyphemus. The sequence continues at coordinate 12,471 of NW_013670920.1, read as the reverse complement.
CTTTGAAAGTTTACAAAATTATATTTAAAAATTAAAATGGAAGGTTGAAGCTTAATGTTTTGCTAAGTGTGATCTTTAATATTACTACATAATATCATGTAAGTTTGGCTTCCATATATGAATTAGTTTTCTTTAAGAAAATGTTGTTGAACCACCTATAAACTCTTATTTCATCTAATAATTAAATAGCTACATGATTAGTAGAACAAACATCCACTGTTACAGTATATAAATTTCAAACTAGATTAAACATGACCTATTGACATTCCAGAAAAAAAAAGTATTGAATGAAATTAGGCATTTTACGAATACATGATTAAAATTGAAGTTAGTTCAAAAAACTCACTATGTTTGTGTTTGATCATTTCTTAATGCCTCAAATAGGATATGCAAAGCTACAAATAAGTTATGTAGAATTTTCACAAGCGATGTTACTATTTCAAAGGAGAAAGATGTCTTATTCTGTATCAGGGAGAAAAATTATTTTAAAAGGTTGAAAATCTCAAACTAAAAATATTTGTGTTGGTTAATTTAAGAAAAAATACATTAATATTCTCTTGAAATTTAAATTTTCATAATGGATTATTGTTATACAGCATGTTTAAACATTTTCAGGAGGGAACACCTTACCCAAGAAGATGTAATTAAAAATAAAGCCATTGTAGAAAGTTTTACGAAGGGAAATGCAACTGGTTTAGAAAATTCTGAGGTGAGCTTAAAGTATAGGCATATATATATATTTTTTACAGTGTTTTTTTTTCTTTATTTAAATTTTCATATTTATATTCTTTCACTAGAAATTTTTTGGTATTGTTGGCATTTATTCTCTCAATAACAATCATGTTTTAATTGTGGTAAAATTATCAATCTTTGGCTTTTCTATACTCACTTATTGTTTTTTAATAATAGTAGTATTAATACTGAGTCAATGTGGTGAGGCTACATTCCCCCCTTTTCCTCCCTGGTTTCTCGTTTGTCTCATCCTACTGTTGCTGCCCAATCTTTACCTGTTAGGGTTCCCTGTGCCCCTTTTTCTTCCTCTCTACAGGTGTTCCCTTCCTTATGCTTGTTTTCTCCATTCCTACAGGGGTCAGCATTAAACATCTGCTACTCATGAAGGTTGTTTCACCTTTTCTCCTATTTCCTTGCCTCCCATTTCCATTATACTCTTGTTCAGATCCAGAATGTCTTCATTGTTATACATTTCGTACTGACTCCATTCGTGATGCCCATTCTCGCCTTTTTATTCTGTAGAATTCCATTGTTTCTCATGGTCTATCTCCTATTACCCTTACTGGCTGGGTTCGGCAGATGTTTTTTGCCTGGGTGGACCGCACTTGCTGATCTCTCATTTTGGTACAATCACAATATACCACGATCAGTCTTATGCAAAGGCGCTTCCACTGGATGTTTTCTGTCCAGAAGGACCACACTTGACATACTCATTATCCAAGGCACTACCCCTGGATGTTTTTTGCCTGGGCAGACCACACCTTTTGATCTTATAAATATATGCAAGATGCTTCCATGTTGTTTTTGCTCTTGGACCACACTTGGCATAATCCATCGTATCCCAAGGCACTTTCCCTGGATGATTTCTTCCTGGGCGGATTGCACTTGGCCTATTCATAAACATTTATGGTCCTTTAGCCCTAGCCATGTATTCTAATCGGTTTCACCCTATGTGTCTTCCTTTCTTCTTTACTGGGTGAAGAGTATGATACCTGTTCTAGAAGTAGTGCTATACTCCACAGGTGTGCCTCCTATTTTATTTGTGGCAGACCTGTTCTTTCATGGTGGTTGTTCTCTGCTTGCTTGATTGTTTTGTGCTTCACTGGCCCCTCCACCTTTGCAATGTGGGATTCTAGCTTTGGGTGAGAGGAGGTTGTACCATTTTGGAAGTTAACAATTTCTAATACTGAAAATGTATTTTCAATAGGCACTTACCTCTCTCACCCAGTTTTTGCTCTTCCTTCCCACTTATTTGCTGGTGTTTCTGGTTTGTATATGACAATCCTTGAAACTGAGGATTATGTTGCAATAACAAGCACATGTTACTGCAATGTTGCAAAAATGAAGGGGTATAAAACACCGGTGCACTGTTCAAAATTTTAGCAATGCTTAGAGGGCAAATCAAGGTCGAGATAGCTTTGGGTGAGGGAGGTAAGTACCTATTGGAAATATATTTTCAGTGTTAGAATATGTTAACTTTCTCTAGGATAAACAAATCCAGTGAACAGGCAGCTCTCACCATTTAGTGAGATAAACTGCCAACATTTTCATGTTGCAGGCTCAGGCATCTGTACTCTTGCAGAATTGTAATTAAATGTGCAGTTGTCTCTTCCAAATTTTCTCGAATCATTTCAGCAGTACATGGTTTACATAAGTGCTGAACTTACATCAAAATGAATGACAATTTTTAATTTTTCATTGGGCTCTAACTCCAATACATAGTTTCCACCTACTATTTTAACATCACTAAGGCTTACAGCAATGACTTAGAATAAGTGTACTTCCATTCATTTTTTGTACCTTTTATTCTTAAAACATACTACAAAGTACTTAGTCACATTCTGACATTTTCAGAAAATATACCCACCAAATCATGTGGCATTAGTAAACATGAAATTACTAGCATAATTTTAGTAAAAGTAGATTCGTTTAGCTATGGGATTATTGGTGTCATCTCACTGCAGGGTTTTGTTAAGACTTAAAGAGGATTAAATTTTTCTTTCTAGCCTGATTTTACTACCTTTATCACTTTAGATGATTTCAAGCATCTGTTCCGGCTTCTAATTGCATGAAGAGTGTAATAAAGATACTTCAGTTTAAAAGAAAAAAAAATCCATTAATAATAAGTTTTTCACGTAACTGACTTATTATTCAGTAAGACAATTGCGATTACATGTTTCTTTATTGGTCCAATATGGGTTTTTCATTTTAACTTGTATTAAACATTGTTTTTTGGTATATGGCTTAAAGTACAAAATTTTCTCTAAACTTTTGATAGTTTACTTCATTCCACCAGAAAAACCTCACGGAGTCTTTTTGTGAGACATCTGCTTACAAAGTAAGAAATTGCTCTAACAAATATTTTCTAATACATTGATCTAAAATTAGAGTTTTTTTGTTCTTGGCATTAGAAGAAGCCAGAAATTCAGTTCACTTTTGAAACTATTTAGTTTCAGAGGAGACAGTCACTTTCAGCACCCCTAACTCCACATATAACGTGGGAAGAATATATCACAGCATCTGTGGGTAAACCTCCTCATCTAGGTCGATGTGTGGTCTCTAAGGAATCAAGTAAAAACTTCAAGGCCATTCTTGCAATGGTAAGTACATAAATTATGTAATATTTTGTATTCCCTTTACTGTAATTAAACTGTTTATCTGGGAAGATCATTTTTAATATATAGTTTTGCAATTTCTGGTATGTCCCTCCAGTATGCTTTAATTTTGAATAATGAGCAAGTTTTTATAAAGATATTGCCATTAAACCACACTATGAAATATTTATGCTTAAGTGTTATTACTCCAAAAATGTAATTTAAAACTGATTACATGTATGTTTACATAAATGTTTTACACATTTTTGATA
>NW_013670920.1:0-7938 GCF_000517525.1 Limulus polyphemus | reverse complement strand
CTATGTCTCACAACCTCCTGCTTCTGTAACTTATGCTATTCCGGTCTTGTCTTTGAACAACTTAGACCATCTCTTTCCACAACCTACCTTTGCTTCTGGTTCTTGTATTCTTGATGTGGAGGAGGTAAAATCCACCTTTATTGTTCACTGCTGGTAATTTAGGTATGTGTTATTTGTTCTCTTACTCCAGTGGTTTTTGTTGATTCCCAGGCAAGCTTTTTTCATGCACCTCAATTCATACAATTTTTTCCCCCTTCTTCCTCCCTCACCTGCTTCTTTTCAGTTATTGCAGATTCTTTCTGTCTGCTTCATTTTGATTCTCAGTTGCCACATTCTTTTTTGAACTTAAAGATTCCTTCTTTGTGATTGCAGTTCTTTTCTAGTTTTTTCTATCCCTCAAATATCTTCCCATGGCTGGGATTTTTATCTCTCCTACTCTGACTCTCTTTTATCATCTTTATCTTTTGCTTACTGTTTGAGCTTGCTGCCCTTACCCTTATCTTTTGAGACTCAACATCACTCCCACAGCAGGTTCAATGGAGAGGATTACATTAACCTGTTCTTTGGGTTTTCTTCTTCAGTTGTTGCCTAGTTCACTTACCTCTGTTTTTCTAGATTTCACTTTATCAGGATGCCTTATTTTCTGGAGTTAGACTCCGTCAGTTTTATTTCATGGGACTCCATTTGGCACTCTACTTTCATGCAGTCCTGTGACCCATACATGTTGTTTTCTCCCTCATGAGAGGTCAGCCATCATGGGTGTTCTATGATCAACTGGATTTGAAACCACCCCTCATCTTTGGTCTTGTGAGAGCTTGATTCTTATATTATGTCTGTCTGTCAGCTAACTTTATAGGAAAGCCTTTGGTCACACAATTTTTCTCTCAGAAGATTTCTTTGTCTTTCAAGGCTCACATCTACCTGCCTGTTTTCACCTCGGTCCTAAGAGCTTGATACGGAGAGTGCACTTGGTCTGCACTTCTACCACTATATGAACATTTGACATCTCCTAGTCCTGTCCTGGGAGGCATCATCTGCTGATACCTTGATTGTCCTTTGGGGGTCTGCTCATTTGGGTTGGCTGGTCAGGCTCCTAAGTCAGAATTGACTACTATTCTGTATCTGACTTATTCTGGGAGTCGTCATTGCCTCATATGCTGAACAGGTTCAACTCCTTTACATTTCCATGAAGTGGAGTTTTTGGTTTTCATGTCTCTTAAGATGTACTTTCTTCTCCTTGTTACTTGCAGGTTACATCACTGATATTTTTGCCTTAGATGCCTCTTACTGTCTTAACCACAGGGACAGGTTGATTTCATTCCCAGACACCTCCTTCCTCCCCAAGACCTGACTGTTCAGGAAGGTGATTGGAAAAAACATCCAATCAGCCTCCCTTTCCTGTTGACCCAAATCTTCTCGTTTTTCCTGTTCACACGGTTCGCTGTTATCTAGCTCACTTTTGCTCCTTTTTGAGACAATCAGCATCATCTTTTCTTTTCAGTAGGATTCCTTTTCATCTTGTCCCTTTTCTCCTTTTGCCTTGACTAAATTGGGTTCACCACCTCATCCAGCTTCTCTGAATGCACCCATCTAACACAAGTGGAGTAAGGAGTGTCTACATGGAAGATTAGTACAAGCCACCCACTACTCTAAAAACTGGACAATTTTTGGTGGTTATGACAGGCCATATGGGTCTTACATTCTTCCCAAGATGCAGATCTAAAATGATTCATCCCTGCATCTGCTTAATCTGGTAAGTACATCATGGAAGTGTTTCTAATGTTCTAAGTGCTTTGATATATTGCCCTACACATACGTGGTCTACCAACACCTTGAGATATACAGATCATTGAGTAGCCTTTAAATTCTGCTTATCTATGTGACACTAGCATCACACAGAGATTCTTTTTGCAGTACACTTCTGCACTACCACTTGTATTGGGCAAAAAGTATTCACTGCTTGAGATGAATTTGGTCTCCCTCAGAGTGATGCTCTTACAAGGATAGTGGATAACACACTTTATGGATTTTCCCTTTCTTTTACTTTACTCTCAGAAAGGAGCTTTTTTTAAATTTCTTAATCTACAGTGGTCCCTCCTCTATCTTCTCAATGTGGGATTCTGTGAAGAAGTAACATTTCTGAAGTTAACATTTTTCTTACTTTAAAATCTATTTCTCCACAGAACCACCCATCCTTCCTCCTCATTTCCTGTGTTTTTTTACCTTGTGGAGAATGAGCTTCTGGAATGTAAATTGTTCAAGGGGATAGTACTATGCTCGAAGAAAATGTATCACCCTCCTATTAGTGGAGAGCTATACTTGAATACTAATTGCATCATAGACTGGTTGCAGTACACATTATTATGTATAGGGGGAGCTTTATTCAAAACCTTGGCAATACGCACAAAATATTTTTGGCAGTTGCATATAAGATATTGGCTGTTTATACTGTGAACTTAGTATCTATCTAAAATACATTTTTTAGGTAAGGAAGGTGTTAACTTTAGTATTTTTAATTGGAAAGTTTTTCCTGAAGACAGTTTTATGGCATAATTAAACCATTACATACGCAGACTGCGGTTTTATGGTGTAAAACTTGAGTAACAATTTTGAACATTTCACCTATATTTAACATATTTGGTGAACCTTTATCATGTTTTGATTAGTATTTTAATAAATACTGAGATACAGTCAATTAAATAATAATTATGATTTTATATAATGCTACAAACTAACATTACATGTGAGTAAATATGATTTGACGTTCCTGGCTTGAAAAGAAAGTTTTCTATGTAAATATTAATATATATGTATTTATGCAAGCTTTCCTCTTCATTACTGGAAACTTTGACATGACTGTTCTAGAAAACTTTTAACAGAACATGCCACTCTTGTAGTTATTAAAGATAAGTCATGCTACAAACTGAAATCTAGTATTTACAAGACGAATAAGCTGTTTATTCTTTTTATCATCATGTACATGTAACAAGAAATATAGGTTGTTAAACACCAACTGAAAACTAATTGCTGTTTATTCTGGGTTTGTCATTGGGCACACATCAAAAGGAGAATTTTTGTTGTTGTTGTTAAACAGCAGTGGAAAGCTGTTTCTTTTATAAATTTCATTCAAACTTAAACAGTGCATTAAATTAACATCTGAAATTTAGAGGCATAATATCCGCAGGTTTAAAAGAAAGCATTAATGAGAACACAAAATATATATATTTATAATTTAAATCAACATGTGTTAAAATAAAAGTAGAAAAACAGAGAAGTCAGGCTGGCCAAATAAAGTTTTTCTATGTATATAAATAAAAAATTTGAATTTGTATTTATGAAATATAAGGTACTGTATTACCAAACTTTCTTCTTGATAACAATAACGTTTTTTTGTCCTTCACTTGAGATAAAATATAATGTAGATTTTGCTTGAAATCCAATCAAAAACAAACATGTATCTAAAGATGATGTATTGGAAATGTTAGTTTGTTTGATAGTCATTAATTTTTAATTTTTTCTAGAGTGAAGAATTTCCACTTTCAGTAGAATCGTAAGTAGTCTTTCAGATGTTTTTTTTTTGTGTCAATTCAGGTTGCTTCAGTTTATGAACAAGTGTATAACCAATAATTTAGTTTAAAGATAAAAGGGGAATTTATAAAAATATTTATGAGTGATTTAATATCCTTGGATTATATTAGTATGTGTTAAAAATTGATATATTATTAGGTCGTCAAGAAATTAATGTCCCTTTTTTTTAGATGAAAAAAACCCGAACAACTTATATAACAAAACAAAACATTTATTAAATGAAACAGACTCCATTCTTATCGATAATGCTTTTCCATCTTTAGGTTGTTAATGCCTTGATTAAAGAAATTACTTGGCTTTGAAGAAAAAACATGTCAATGTCCTCTTTAACACCTTCCATATTTGTATACGTTTTCACATTAAGTTAGCATTCAATGATTTATAAGCTTAATGAAATGATTTATTTTGGGGGAGCATACTACATGTTTTGATAGAACATTGGTTTGTCTTCTTCAGGTATGATACCCGACCTAAAGATTGTAATCTGATGGTGTCATATCTGGAGATTATGGTGGGTGGGGGAGAACTTCCCAACCCAACTCCATAATCTTGTGTTGTGTCAAATGTGCCACATGTGGACATGCAATGTCATGGAGAAAAAACACCTTTCTGATTTATGAGTGAAGAGCGTTTCTGATGATGGGCTTGATTTAAATGTTCCAGTTGCTGACTATAGATCTCTGCATTGACAGTTCTCTGTGGATTAAGGAGTTCAAAATGAATTACTCCTTTGATGTCCCACCAAATGCAAAGCATCACTTTCTGCAGATGAAGTACAGGTTGTGGGGTCGGAAGTGGTTTTTGTCTTGGACTGAGCCATTGTTTTTGGCATTTAATATTCGCATAGAGAATCTATTTTTCATCATGGGTGACAATTTTATCCAAAATGGTTCACGCGCATTACGTGCCAGAAGAGATGAAGCAACATTCACACAATGGAAACAATGATCATTGGAGAGTTTGTGAGGCACTCAAACACCTTCTTTATGGAGTTTTCCCATATTCCTTAGATGTTTACGTATTTTTCCATGAGAGACATGCAATTTTAGGGCCATTTCATGAGTGTGTTGCCTTGAGTTAGACTCAACAAGCATATTCAGAGCATCAATATCAATTCCAACATGTCGGCCCCCTGCCATCACAGTTTTTAAGACTAAGGTTACCTGAACAAAATTTGCTGAACCATCGTTCACACTTACAAACGTTCAAAACATTTCCATAAACTTCTTTGATATTCATTGTGGCTACAGAGGCATTGTTTCCCTTCTTGTATTCAAACAGCAATTCATGTCGATCGTGTGTCTCATTGTGTAATATCACTATAAAGTGATGTTTAGGTAGTTTGTTCAAATATTATACATGATGTACATTTTGGGGGGAGTGATTAATGAAAGTATTCCAAAATGTGACATTAATTTCTTGATTACCTAATACTTATTTCAAATCTTCTACATGCTATTGAAGTGACAAAAAAAGAAGAATGGTTGTCCTAAATCTTGTTGGGCAACTTTTTTTTTTTTAATATCACCACATTCACTTTGTTTTACTGGCAGTATTGATAAAAAAATAAATGAAGTAAAATATCAACATTTGTTGAACATTGATCAGAGGTTGCTCCTGCATGTGTTATAAAGGTTTATTATGATGCCAAACATTATTGCTTAAGAAATAAATTGTGGTACTGCAAAGTATTTAGTTAAACTATGTTGGTAACGTTTTTGCCATGTCTGAATATCGTTGGCTTAATGTAAACTAAAAAAAAATTCTAGTTGCATTGACTTTCCGTAGTCCATAAAATATACATAGTATTATATTATATTTATCATGGAGTTAAGAATGATGGAGGATTTAATTTTAAAGATTTCTGGATTTTTAGCAAAATATTTTCTGTTCTCTTGAAAAAATAAATTGAAGATTAAAATACAAAAGCTACAAATTATCCATGCTTATAAATTATTTTATTTTTGTGTAATTGTTTTTATTATATTTATAATATAAATGAATTGATAACCTAAAAACTGATTTTTCTCTGAAAAAAAAATTGCTTTTATTTTCAGCTTATTAAATGTTCTTGAAGTAATTGCTCCTTTCAAACATTTCAACAAATTACGAGAGTTTGTACAAATGAAACTTCCACCTGGTTTTCCAGTAAAAATTGGTATGTAAACTTTTTCTTTTTTTAATGACATGAGTACTTAATTTTTTAGACAAAGCAGATATATATATATATAAAGTTGTGATTGTTTTGTTAAAACATTGAAACTAATCTTATATATCTATGTATATAAAGCATAAAAATCTGTGTCTGTCTCTTTGTCTGTTATCTAACAACTCGTAGGTTGCTAGGCCAATCTCAACCAAGCTTTGTGAAATGATAGTTTGGAATAAGGGGCATGTTAAACCTTTTGTGACGGGCAGGTCATGACATTTTAAAAAGTTATTTTCAAAATTTTATTAAATAACTTATGTCAAAAGGATTCACATCAAAATGAAGGTTATATTTCAAATTTTAATATTATATATGTTTTAATTTCTCAATTTAAAAGGAAATATAAAGAAAAAAATTATAAACATTATTTTTTGTGTCACATAACACTTCCTGTTGTGTTATTGTTCAATTCATAATTAATTATGCCTACAATACGAAGTGTGCAGTAGTTAATGAATAAGAAACTCAAATTGGACATATTGACAAGTTATAATTAAAAATAAGAACCTCCTACCTCTTTGATTTGCTGAGATATAAGTATAGTTAGCCAATCTAGTAGTTTGGCTCCTCCTACTAATCCAGTTTTTCAAGACCTCTTGTCTAGTCCTACCTACTTTTATTTTTCTAAGAGTTTATAACTAATAGAAAGAGCAGTTACTTGTGTACGTAAGTCTTATAGCTGTCTTATTTATCTCAGAGAGTGTGCTAGCACTCTCTATGAAGGAATGCAATTAAAAAACAATGGCTGCCACTATTGGAATACTACATAAACTCAGCTGAAGTTTCTACTCCAACAGCCACCGTAAGGCTGATACAAAGAAACCGTTTCTTGAGTTATACACACTTCTTACTTTGGCCCCTGACCTTTCAATTTCGGGCTGTAACACACTTTTTCAGCCAGTGACCATTAAATAATTAATCACGTGAAACACTGTGAAAGGACGTTAAGAGCTAGGTGTTGAAAGCAGGTAACATAAAGCATCCCTACTGCAATTACTTTGGCTGCTACCTCTTCCTACAAAGTTATGCTGTCCATCACACAGTGTATACTATGTTTTAAATATATACATATTGATCTCTTAAAGCTTATACAAACCTTTTGGTGATGTAATAATATGTTATATTATAATTAAATTGTTTGAAAGTTAGGATTTTTGCTACATTTATCACAGCATCCACCCCCACATTGTTTTAAGTTCATAACCCGGACAAAGGACGGGTACCTCAGCTTATATAAAAAATAATCCCTTGAACTTTATACTTGAAACTAATTTTATATATGTGAAATAATCCCTTGGACATTATACATGACACTGATTTTATATACAGTCCACTTTAGGCTGATTCAATTACTTAGAATCCAGTTGCCAAGATGAACTATTTTTCTTTGCTCTTATCACGATAGTATCAGTGAATAATTCACTTACGCTACCTCAGGGTTACCACAGTTGTATCTCAATCCTTAAATAACTGTCTCCTTTCGTTAATGTCCACACAGACAGGTTCACTTACTTTAGAACACCCTATGACAAGACAAATTATTCTCCTTATCTCTATCGAACTGTAAAACTCACTTTAAAATATAAACTGTTAAGGCTAATCACTCACATGCCAGCTAACTTCACATTTTCTAACTTTACTTTATTTCTACTTTACTTCACTTGACTTCTTCTTGTGCTTGCGAGCCATCTATATAAATACTTTATTCACTGAGGCCTAGAACTTTCTGTAAAGTGTGCAAAAGGTACTGATTTAGCAATACTTAGTTCAGGTAATGAGAAAAATACTGAAGGTTGAAGTAACATGACATCAGCAATATAGCCTCGACAGCAATGAATTGCAAACACCTTTAAAATAATTACTTTTAACTCTCTTGTTATGGAAAACTAAACAATCATTAAATATTAACTTACAAAATTATTAACTAATATTACCTACACTAAACAGTCTTGTTTTTCCAACACCTTTGTACCTTGTATTTAAAATTGATATACATAAGATAATTTCTTGGACATTATATTTGAAACTAATTTTATATATGTAAAATAATTCTTTGGCTATTATACGTGAAATTAATTTTGTATATATAAAATAATTCCTTTGACATTATATTTCAACTACTCTTATATATATATATATAT
>NW_013670919.1:62535-71689 GCF_000517525.1 Limulus polyphemus | reverse complement strand
TGTAGAACAGTTTCAGTTTTATCACTTTCCGCCAGAAACGAAGAAACGGATCCTTTAAAAAAAACAAAAACAGATTCAATGTTAAACGTACTTACATCTTATAAAAGAAGTAAAACAGTAACATATCTACTCACTTAGTGTGTGTTCTCATAATATGTTAAAAATTTACTCAAGTGAATAGGATTACGAGAATATAATTTCAGACATCCGATTTTTAAATCATTAAGTTTATTTTGTGGTTATTGTTCCTCGAATACCCTACCCATTTCGATTTTTCAGACATCAGCTTAAACCTTTGCAATAAGTCTTATCGAGCTGTTGTGAGAGTGTAAAACTTTGTGATATGTGATAGAATGAAAATATTGTTCTAATAACTGTCTCTTCTTTAACATGGGGGAGGGGGTATGGAGTTCCCTTGCCATTAAATCACGCTCACGTGGGTGCGTTATAAGAGTGATCGTTAAATCCCACTATTCGATCAAATAAGAGTAACTCAAGTGTTGACGGTGGGTACTTTTGACTAGTTGCCTTCCCTCTAGTCTTTCAGTTCAACATTAGGGACTGTTAGTGCAGATAGATGGCGTGTAGCTGATCCTGAATAACCGAAACAAACACATTTCTTTATTAATCTGGTATTTTTCTTTGTGGTGGTCAAAGTAGTTGATTTCTTGACTATCGTATCTTTAGAGGATAAACTTTGGAAAGAAAAAATTCTCGAAAGTAAATGGAAAACCAATTAGTGGAGAAAACGAAAAAGACACATCTTTACAAAAGTTCCTTCTTTAAGTTTGTTATAGAGAAAAGCCACATTCGGTTATCTGCTGTGTCCACCGCAAGAAATCGAACCCCCGTTGACCTACTTATGTACAAGTCAGTGTAGAAATGATAGGCTATTCAGTTTCTAACGAGAATCTTAACTGATTTTTATCTAGTTATATGATGAGAGTGCTGTCAACTTATCAATTACTCTTATTAGCTTACCGTACAAGAGTTTTACCGGTCGGTACACAACCTTGTATCCTTTCAATATTCCATTGATGGACGACTGTGGTGGGTGAGTCCACGTGACTGTAATACTTTGTGACGTCATAGGCATACATCTTAAATTTCCAGGAGGAAGGGTGGGTACTAGAAGAAGATAAAGACAATAAACTAAAAAATACAGATGATGTTAAAAATCAATACTTACTCCAAACTGATAACATCTGCGTGGTTACAGAATCCCTCTTATTCAGGTAACCAAGTAACTCAGTGATTTAAAAATACACCAGGAAAAAATCTGTCTATATTAATTTGAAAGTCATGTGAGGCGTATTATTTTTTATTGTATTTTTTAGTTTCCTTTATTACGATTGAGTTTAAAGATTATATCACTACCATCTTCTTGAGTTCTTCCGGTTACAGGATCAGAACGAGGGCCAGCACCTTTTCCATTGAATGCTTGGACAACCACCGTGTACAGAGTGTATTTTTTCAGTCCGCTGAGTTTACGCTGGAGTTGGGCATCTTCTGTGGGTCCCGCTTCGACAGTTTTGTACTGATACGTTTCGGAGGAGTTAGTTTCTTTATAGCCTACATAATAACCTTGTATCATCCCGTTTCGCACACTTTCAGGCGGTGGCTGCGAATAAGACAGAGATAGATAAATTGAAACCATTGACGTCATATATGTTACATTTACAAGCTTATTGGTTATAATAAAACGGTGGATGTTTCATTTACCAGTCACAAATGTTGAGGGATAACAATGAAACAGAGAATATAACAGTCACAAATGTTGAGGGATAACAATGAAACAGAGAATATAACAGTTGTCAGTCACAAATGTTGAGGGATAACAATGAAACAGAGAATATAACAGTTGTCAGTCACAAATGTTGAGAGATAACAATGAAATGGAGAAACTTACAGATACCGGTCACAAATGTTGAAGGATAACAATGAAACAGGGCAGCATACCTTTAAGGTTATAATGGTTGAAGGACAACAATGAACAGGGTAGTATACATTTAAGGTTATACTAGTTAAAGGACAACAATGAACAGGGTAGTATACATTTAAGGTTATAATGGTTGAAGGACAACAATGAACAAGGCAGCATACATTTATGGTTATAATGGTTGAAGGACAACACTGAACAGGGTAGTATACATTTATGGTTATAATGGTTGAAGGACAACAATGAACAGGGTAGTATACATTTATGGTTATAATGGTTGAAGGACAACAATGAACAGGGCTAGTATACATTTATGGTTATAATGGTTGAAGGAAGGACAACAATGAACAGGGTAGTATACATTTAAGGTTATAATGGTTGAAGGACAACAATGAACAGGGCAGCATACATTTATGGTTATAATGGATGAAGGACAACAATGAAACAGAGAGAATACAAATGTAATGAAACAGGGGAAGATATACACATCGCTGAAACTGGGGGATTCTGTTAGGGTAAACACTACACAATAGTCCCCCCGGTGGGACAGCGGTAAGTCTATGGATTTACAACGCTAGAATCCGAGGCCCGATTTCCCGCAGCGAACACAGCAGATAGCCTAATGTAGCTTTGCTTAAACAACAATAGCAACAGCTACACAACAACAGTTTCCTGAACTGGTTGATAGCAACTTCTTCTGTTTAAAATAACTACAAAACATTTCTACAACCTATTTTTGTTGTTGTTGTTCATTATAAATGGTCGTGCCTTAGAGCAATAATATTTAGAGAACGAATTCTTGCACTCGTTATAATGCTACGTACTTCTTTCAACTGAGAACGAATATCGAATCTGAGATACGTGGCAAAAAAAAAAGACATGTTCGTAATATAATTACAAACAATTTAAAATTAACCAAAATTATCATTTAATATATAATAATTTAAATCTAATTATCTCCGTTTTAGTAGTTAATTCGATATACGGGATGGTTTTTCTGCAATGTTTATCTGAAGTGTTTTATTTTTCCGAGGAAAATGTTATTTGATGACCAGCATTCTGTACAGTATTACTTCTGATCTAATATTATGTGTTAAACATCACCGGAAATAAAAATGTTTGTTGTGTTCCGAACGTCTGGTCTTATATGCTGTGTACAACCAGATTTTTAATGTCAGTTTATTTATGAATTAGTTTCTCTAATGATTCCAGTTTTATTGTATATGTTGGTTTTCGTTTTTAAGATTACTGGCAGAACACAATGTTCCAAATGTGTTGATCAACTCTCGTGTTTCTCCTTTCTTTTAAATGTAATTTAATTTGGTCTTTAAAGTATTCAAAAACAAATAAACTAACAGACTGGAGTAAAGTTTTGAAACATGCATTTAGTTTATGCAAACTGATAATGTATTGCTTTGTAAAGTTTCCAAGAATAATACACGTATTTGGGCGACTCCTTACGTCAAAAACTAAAATATGAAAATAATTAAAAAAAAGAAAGAAATATACACGTTATGTTGGCGACTCCTTACGTCAAAAACTTAAATATGAAACATGTATTTAGTTTATGCAAACTGATAATGTATTGCTTTGTAAAGTTTCCAAGAATAATAATTTGGGCGACTCCTTAGTTCAAAAACTAAAATATAAAAATAATTAAAAAAAAGAAAGAAATATACATGTTATGTTGGCAACTCCTTACGTCAAAAACTAAAATATTAAAAATAATTAAAAAAACAAATAAATATATACTTTATGTTGGCGACTCCTTACGTCAAAACTAAAATATGAAATAATTAAAATAAATAAATAAATATACACGTTATGTTGGCGACTCCTTACGTCAAAACTAAAATATGAAAATAATTAAAAATAAATAAATAAATATACACGTTATGTTGGCGACTCCTTACGTCAAAAACTAAAATATGAAAATAATTAAAAATAAATAAATAAAAAGAAATAAATATACACTTTATGGTGGCGACTCCTTACGTCAAAAACTAAAGTATGAAAATAATTAAAAATAAATAAATAAATATACACGTTATGTTATCTAACTGCAGATCTATGAAGCAGATAATTTAACAGATATCTGTTTGATAAACTTTCACAAAGTAGTGATTTTACGGAACACCATTTAAAAAAGAGAGCTTTGTCACCAACTGACATTTAATTCAAAGCAATACGAACGTCCACGAATTCTGTCAGATACGGGTTACTAGTCTCCATATTTACATTCTTACTGCTGAGCTAGCGAGGGACATTGGTCTCAATAAATTATTCTAAAATGAAGACGTACGTTTATGAATTTACTATTTTTGTTTACCTCATGTTTTTTGTTCTACTTTTTTAAAACATACGATTTCTTAGGCCACGTGACAGTAATTTAGCAGGAAGCTGTAGAATCAACGTTTGTTGTGTTTTAGTGATTTTTTACTTGTTTTTAAAAACAGGTTCTGGTGGTGGTGGTGGGGTCTACACATGGTATTATGTATCATGTTGATTAGTTTTATGTTTTTGATGTTAAAACACTCAATGTAAAGAACTAACCGCAATAATTGTACGAAATATCCAAACGGAACTCTCTCAGAAACTAATAGGACGGATCACAGTATTAATGGTATTTTTTAATTAAATATTATTTACGTGACCCATACGTTATTAGCTAACAAAATCGTGGATCCATAAGCAATTTGGTCGATAAATATTTAAAACAAATGTACTTAAAAGGGCGGTTGGGATCCACATGAATTCCATCGTTAATTCTAGAGTTAACACTATCTTAATCGTAGAACAGTAAATGTTAATTTTAGGGTTAGCACTATCTTAATCGTAGAACAGTAAATGTTAATTCAGGGTTAACACTATCTTAATCGTAGAACAGTAAATGTTAATTTTAGGGTTAGCACTATCTTAATCGTAGAACAGTAAATATTAATTTTAGGGTTAGTACTATATTAATCGTAGAACAGTAAATGTTAATTCTAGGGTTAGTACTATCTTAATCGTAGAACAGTAAATGTTAATTCTAGGGTTAACACTATCTTAATCGTAGAACAGTAAATGTTAATTCTAGGGTTAACACTATCTTAATCGTAGAACAGTAAATGTTAATTCTAGAGTTAACACTATCTTAATCGTAGAACAGTAAATGTTAATTCTAGGGTTAGTACTATATTAATCGTAGAACAGTAAATGTTAATTCTAGGGTTAACACTATCTTAATCGTAGAACAGTAAATGTTAATTCTAGGCTTAACACTATCTTAATCGTAGAACAGTAAATGTTAATTCTAGGGTTAACACTATCTTAATCGTAGAACAGTAAATGTTAATTCAGGGTTAACACTATCTTAATCGTAGAACAGTAAATGCAGCTCTAATTCAGTCGCGTGCCCCCCCCCCCAGCGGCATGTCTGTGGACTTACATCGCTAGAACCCGGGTTTCGATACCCGTGGTGGGCAGAGCACAGATAGCCCATTGTGTAGCTTTGTGCTTAATTACAAACCAACAATTCAGTCACAAAACACTGTTTTTAATGAACAACTATAGTTTTTTAGAACTATCTAAGAGTAGCATATGGAGTAAAAACAAACAACTTACTAGCCACGACACTAGCAACGCTTCTGACGTCACACTTTCAACGGTAATCGAGGTGGGTGGGCCAGCAGGAACTGTATAAATAAAAACAAATCATTTACACATGTAGTTTTCTTGTTTGGAGTTTTATCCTAGCGAAATTCGAAGGATTTTCAGAATGTTACATTTTTTCTTAAACTTAATCTCAGAAACCACAAAAGATGGAAACAGTAAATAAATGATGGATAATAATAAAAAAAACAATCCGAAACTGAGAAAAGTAGACTTTTATGATTACGTGGTACATTTTCAGTAGTACTTCGTGTGTGAATTTCAGATCGTTTTGTAAAGAGGTCCCCAGCGGGTCAGCAGAAACTCAGAAAAGTAGACTTTTATGATTACGTGGTACATTTTCAGTAGTACTTCGTGTGTGAATTTCAGATCGTTTTGTAAAGAGGTCCCCAGCGGGTCAGCAGTAAGTTTAAGGACTTATAAATAAAAAATTCGGGGTTCGATACCTCGCTGAGGACAGTGCAGATTGTCCATTGTGTAGCTTTGCACTAAAACACTTGTAAAGGGTTTTAAACCAGAATTTTGGTTATATTATAAAAGGGTAGTCATTTTGTATGTTCTCTGCTTATAAATACATTTCATGTTAACCAATCTTATATATTTTCATATTTTATACTCTAATTGTGCTTGAGTATCCGAGATAAAGCTGTAGCGATTTGATATCAATCGTTATCATTGTTAGTAGTCTATTCAATCATCTAAGTCGTACTATTAATCAGTTACTTGTTTTTAATAGTAGATACTAACTTATAACGTTTAGGCTGCTAATCTGTTAGTTTTCAGGGAAGTCCTGATAAGGATTGTATTTAGTGGTAGTGGCCAGGATTCGAACGTTGGTCTTTTTGTTAGAAAGACTGGTGTGATATCCGTTCTTAATTAGTATCTAATGTTTAAGTCGTAAAGACTACTAACTATGGCACAGTTGTGATGTTCGTTTGTTTTGGATTTTAGCATTGGGCTATCTGTGCGTTCTCTACCGCGGGGAATCGAACCTCGGATTTCGGCGTTGTAAATCCGCAAACGCACCTCTGACCCACCGGGAACTGATTGTGATGTTGCATCAACTATTGATTTCTGAACTTTTTTCACATAAGTAAAAAAATGTGTAAATAAATTCAATAATATAACGTTCTTTAGCTTCAAATTTAAACACGAAAACATATGTTGAAAAAGAATTAAAAAGATTGCTTTATTCTCCCAAAATTGATATAAAAAAGTCAGTTAATTAAAATATTTATATACAAAAGAAACACTATTATATTCACTTAAACCTCCAAACTATCGTTTACACTTTCTAAAAACTTTTAACGTTTATTTTAGACATGAATTCAACAACTTTAAAATATGATTTAAGTATTTGTGTATTAATACATCAATGGTCACGAAACACTCCTAGAAGTAGGTCGCCCTGAGTGATGAATGTTTAACCGAATCTTTAGACAAGACTAACTTATTTTCTCCGTCATCTTCATTAACACTTTTGTATTTTCTTCTTTTTTTTAACGTCCAGAAACAGTCGTTTTAACTCTTAATAACATACATGTGTTAAGCCTAATTAAGAAGGAGCTTTATTCATAGGACAATATAATAAAAACAAATATACAAGCTTTCTATATTGTTATCTGAAATATTGTTGACCTACTTTCTGCTTCTGTCGTAACAGATACTTTGTTGCTGAATTTGCTCACACCGATGATATTCTCCGCTGTAACAAATAGTTCGTATGACGTAGCAGGCTTCAAATTTTCTACTCGACTGGTGACATCACTAGTGGGAACCGTTGCATTATGTATAGGTCTATAGTTTTCTTTAGGATATGAAACAGAAATTAATCAAATGACTCATTAAATTATTTGAAAACTAGATTATATTTGTTTGCTTATTTAACGAGAACTCTGAAGCAAAAATAGCAAATGCAAAAATATTGTTTGGTGAACTCGCTTTCTTTGACTTGTGAATAGCACCAAATGAACTTAAACCAACTAAAATTACGGATTAGAACCGACAGTTGAGGAATAAATACCAATTCAACCATAGAAAACGTACTAATCTTAGCCCAGATGAAGAATAGCGCTAACTGTAGCACGAAAACGCTACAAATCTTAGCTCAGATGGTGAATAAACTACAAGTGTAAAATGTTTTCAATAGTCGAACTTAAACTTACAAATTTTACTCATTTTGCATGAAAGTAAATTTATTTTCAAGTATAAATTAAACTCATTTTTTATTTAAGAATACCCTAACGTATTCTATGATGAGAAGGCATTAATATAGACGTCATTATTCTCAAAATATGAAGAATAATAAAACTAAATGAGACTTGAACACGAAACTTGATTGAAAAGAGAGTACGTTACAGACTTTACGGTTCAAATTGAAAAATCAATGTTACATAATTACTAAGAAAGGACCTCAAAATTGTCGCAGATCTTTCTTACACATTTGTAAAAAAAAAAAAAAAATTCTGTAATAAATATAGATTTATAAAAACAAAATATTTGTCTGTTGCATTTCGCGCAAAGCTAATCGAGGGTTATGTGCAGTAGGCGTTCCCAAGGGAAACAACTAATCACCGTCACCGACCGTCAACTCTTTAGCAACGAATAGAACTTCCCTACCAGAATGAAAGGACGAGAATGTTCTGTAACGGGATTCGAACCCACGACTCGCAGATTGCGAGCGGAGTGTCTTAACCTTCAGACCATGCTAGGCTACAAATTAAGTAAATTGAGAAATTTATTACCTTCAGAGGATCTTGTCGGCTGCCAGAACACGTGATAACTTGTGATTGGACTGTTTCCACCAAAAGGAGGATCCCATTCAAGTTGTACTGAACGACTGGCCGTTTCTACGATGCGAATCCTTTTTGGTGGATCTGGTGGCTCTAGTGACGAGCATGATAATATGTAATACTGATTATATGAATATTGAATGTACAGACAGACACACATACATATATATATATAATATACATAATAATACGTAATACTGATTATATCAATATTGAATGTACAGACAGACACACACGCACATATATATATATAATATACATAATAATATGTAATACTGATTATATCAATATTGAATTTACAGACAGACAGACACACACACACATACATATATATATATATAATATACATAATAATATGTAATACTAATTATATCAATATTGAATGTACAGACAGACACACACATACACATATATATATATAATATACATAATAATACGTAATACTGATTATATCAATATTGAATGTACAGACAGACACACACGCACATATATATATAATATACATAATAATATGTAATATTGATTATATCAATATTGAATGTACAGACAGACACACACATACATATATATATATATAATATACATAATAATATGTAATATTGATTATATCAATATTGAATGTACAGACAGACACACACACATATATATATATATATATAATATACATAATAATATAGTAATACTAATTATATACAATTATTAGAATGTAACAGACAGACACACACACACATATATAATAATATACTAGTAATATAGTAACTACTAATTA
>NW_013670919.1:59342-62514 GCF_000517525.1 Limulus polyphemus | reverse complement strand
ATAATAATATATAATATTGATTATATACTAATATTAGAATGTACAGACAGACACACACACATATATATATATATATATAATATACATAATAATATGTAATACTAATTATATACAATATTGAATGTACAGACAGACACACACACACATATATATAATATACATAATAATATGTAATACTAATTATATCAATATTGAATGTACAGACAGACAGACAGACACACACATATAAAAATTAACCTATTTGACCAATAGATTGTTTGTTTGCTTGTAATTAAGCATAAAACTACACAATAGGCTATCTGTGCTTTGTCCACCATGGGTATCGAAACCTGGTTTCCAGCGTTGTACGTCTGCAGACATAACGCTGTGCCACTGGGAAGAGGCCAATAAATTAGGAAACTCATTGTTTGTTTTTTGGACTGTCCCACTATTTGACACATAAAGAGGTAGCACCCCCCCCCCTTTAACATAGATATTGGTCCAAGATAAGTAAACAGTTTTTTTTTTGTGCCTCAGGTTTTATTAAGATGGAAAAGGTTAAAAACTGGATGACGAGAAGGGTTAATGATTGGATGACACCTAAAGTCATTATTTTTAGATCCTGAAGTCGCAGGTGTAAAAACAATGCAACTAAATGGAAATCAAAGACGATTATCTCACGAAACTATATGATGTGGAGGTTGTCTCAACAAAACATCTATAACTATATGATGTGGAGGATGTCTCAACAAAACATCTATAACTATATGATGTGGCGGATGTCTGAACAAAACATCTATAACTATATGATGTGGCGGATGTCTCAATAAAACATCTATAACTATATGATGTGGAAGATGTCTGAACAAAACATCTATAACTATATGATGTGGAGGATGTCTGAACAAAACATCTATAACTATATGATGTGGAGGATGTCTCAACAAAACATCCATAACTATATGACGTGGCGGATGTCTCAACAAAACATCTATAACTATATGATGTGGCGGATGTCTCAACAAAACATCTATAACTATATGATGTGGCGGATGTCTCAACAAAACATCCATAACTATGTGACGTGGCGGATGTCTCAACAAAACATCCATAACTATATGACGTGGAGGATGTCTGAACAAAACATCTATAACTATATGATGTGGCGGATGTCTCAACAAAACATCTATAACTATATGATGTGGCGGATATCTGAACAAAACATATGTAACTCTATGACGTGACGGATGTCTCAACAAAACATCCATAACTATATGACGTGGCGGATGTCTCAACAAAACATCCATAACTATATGATGTGACGGATGTCTCAACAAAACATCCATAACTATATGACGTGGCGGATGTCTCAACAAAACATCTATAACTATATGACGTGGTGGATGTCTCAACAAAACATCCATAACTATATGACGTGGCGGATGTCTGAACAAAACATCTATAACTATATGACGTGGCGGATGTCTCAACAAAACATCTATAACTAGGTGATGTTGTAGACGGAAAAAACTGTACCCAGACAGAGGCGGACAGTGGTTAGCAAGATCTGCGGGAAGCAATATATATTCATTACAGCACATCACCCATTGACTAGGGTCATCCATTTCAACAATAAAAATGCTGCATGAAATTAATTTTTGGTGAATGCTGATCCATCGGTAAACCATTAGTTTCAGCTGCCGAAAGAAGTACACGCCCACAAATCCCATCGGGATTGGGCTGTTGACCAATGGAAATTTGTCATGCTGTAAAATAAACCTCGATACACGCTATTTTGTACAAATCGGAGAATAAACTATTGTTTACAGTCCAATGAGGATTTGTAAACTGTTGGAGGTGGAGTACTGATGTGGGTGTATCTTCATTGGATTAATTTAATCCATTGGTCTCTCTGAATAATTGTACGTCCCATGAACATTTGATCATTTTCGGAAAGAAGTTTAAATATAGCTTGAAGGTGATGGACATTTAAATAAAAGTACCACCAGCAGGTGGTGGGTATTTTCAAGAAAAGTACCACCAGCTGGTGATGGGTATTTTCAAGAAAACTGTCCTCCAATGGGACAGCGGTAAGTCTTCGGACTTACAATGCTAAAATAAAGGGTTTGATTTCCCTCGGTGGACACAGTAGATAGCCCAATGTGGCTTTGCTATAAGAGAAAACACACCAAAGAAAAGTACCACCATCTAGTGATGGGTATTTTACAGAAAAGTACCACCACCCATTGTTGCAGCATTGTTCATAGTTGGTTTAATGAGGATGAAGAAGAGTTCCAGCATCTTCCCTTGCCATCACAATCTTCATATCTGAGCCCATTTGAGAATAGATGAGACGTATTGGAGTGCGCTGCCGGTGTAGGATTTGGAGACTTATTGTTTTAGTTTGTTTGTTTGTTTTGAATTTCGCGCAAAGCTACACGAGGGCTATCTGCGCTAGCCGTCCCTAATTTAGCAGTGCAAGACTAGAGGGAAGACAGCTAGTCATCACCACTCACTGGTCCAACTCTTGGGCTACTCTTTTACCAACGAATAGTGGGATTGACCGTCACATTATAACGCCCCCATGGCTGAAACGGTAAGCATGTTTGGTGTGATAGGGATTCGAACCCGCGACCCTCAGATTGCGAGTCTAGCGCCCTAACCACCTGGCCATGCCGGGCCTATTGTTTTAGGAATTTACTTCAAAACAAAACGAGTGAAGCCTGCACCAAGACGGCTTCAACTTGGGATTTAGGAATGTCTGGCTCAACGAGTTATTAGAACAGGGGGTATTATTATTTTCACTGTGACATAACATTTCTGTATCTCATGGTATGATCAACCGAAGATCAGTTAAGAGTAACATTAACTTCTGGTTATCAGTAATGTGAATATGGACATCACATTGTGAAATTTAGTGATTGTTGAAAATACAAATTACAGAACAGTTATGTTTGTTTTACATTTCTTTAAATCTTTATTCGGACTGACATTTGTATATAGCTGATAATCTAAAATCTTGCAAGAATCTGCCAATATACACTAATATTGTAGTTTGTGCTTCAAGAACATTATGTGATCCGGAACGTTAACGTCTCAGTTAATATACGCTAATGTTGTAACTTGTGAAGTTTGTGCTTCAAGAACATTATGTGATCCGGAACGTTAACGTCTCAGTTAATATACGCTAATG
>NW_013670919.1:58254-59318 GCF_000517525.1 Limulus polyphemus | reverse complement strand
ATATACGCTAATGTTGTAACTTGTGAAGTTTGTGCTTCAAGAACATTATGTGATCCGGAACGTTAACGTCTCAGTTAATATACGCTAATGTTGTAACTTGTGAAGTTTGTGCTTCAAGAACATTATGTGATCCGGAACGTTAACGTCTCAGTTAATATACGCTAATGTTGTAACCTGTGAAGTTTGTGCTTCAAGAACATTATGTGATCCGGAACGTTAACGTCTCAGTTAATATACGCTAATGTTGTAACTTGTGAAGTTTGTGCTTCAAGAACGTTATGTGATCCGGAACGTTAACGTCTCAGTTAATATACGCTAATATTGTAACTTGTATAGTTTGTGCTTCAAGAACATTATGTGATCCGGAACGTAAACGTCTCAGCTAATATACGCTAATATTATAACATGTGCTTCAAGAACATTATGTGCTCCGGGACATTAATATCCCAGTTAATATACGCTAATATTGTAACTTGTATAGTTTGTGCTTCAAGAACATTATGTGATCCGGAACGTTAACGTCTCAGTTAATATACGCTAATATTGTAACTTGTATAGTTTGTGCTTCAAGAACGTTATGTGATCCGGAACGTTAACGTCCCAGTTAATATACGCTAATATTGTAACTTGTATAGTTTGGGCTTCAAGAACATTATGTGATACGGAACATTAATAACCCAGTTAATATACGCTAATATTATAACATGTGCTTCAAGAACATTATGTGATCTGCAACGTTAACGTCTCAGTTAATATACGCTAATATTGTAACTTGTATAGTTTGGGCTTCAAGAACATTATGTGATCTGGAACGTTAACGTCTCAGTTAATACACGCTAATATTGTAACTTGTATAGTTTGGGCTTCAAGAACATTATGTGATCCGGAACATTAATATCCCAGTTAATATACACTAATATTGTAACTTGTGCTTCAAGAACATTATGTGATCTGGAACGTTAACGTCTCAGTTAATATACGCTAATATTGTAACTTGTATAGTTTGTGCTTCAAGAACATTATGTGATCTGGAACGTTAACGTCTCAGTTAATATACGCTAATA
>NW_013670919.1:55222-58233 GCF_000517525.1 Limulus polyphemus | reverse complement strand
TTGTAACTTGTATAGTTTGTGCTTCAAGAACGTTATGTGATCCGGAGCGTTAACGTCTCAGTTAATACACGCTAATATTGTAACTTGTGTAGTTTGTGCTTCAAGAACATTATGTGATCTGGAACGTTAACGTCTCAGTTAATATACGCTAATATTGTAACTTGTGCTTATTACAAAAAAATACCTTGTACAATCAACTGGATGTTGGATTCGTCTGATCCATAGTCATTAGACGCCGTGCATGTGTACAGAGCTGAGTCGCTCCTGCCAACAGAATCCACTGTAACTTGAGATTTCAATATGGCACCGGAGGTCGCTTCGTTTTTTCGAATTCTGAAAAGATGATTTTCCAGAGTAGAAAAACAAAATACCAGGATTAATAAAACGTTTTTAGCTATGTTTTTAAGTTAACACAAGTCTTCTAATATTTGTTATTGAGTTTGTGCACTAGGGCTACTGAAAGTTATTGTTCAGAATTTAACTATGAGGATTTTTGGAACTAGATAATATAACCATGAGATTTTTGGAACCAGATAGTTTAACCATGAGATTTTTGGAACCAGATAGTTTAACCATGAGATTTTTGGAACCAGATAGTTTAACAATGAGATTTTTGGTACCAGATAATTTAACCATGAGGTTTTTGGAACCAGATAATTTAACCATGAAATTTTTGGAACTAGATAGTTTAACCATGAGATTTTTGGTCACAGATAATTTAACCATGAGATTTTTGGAACCAGATAATTTAACCATGAAATTTTTGGAACTAGATAGTTTAACCATGAGATTTTTGGTACCAGATAATTTAACCATGAGATTTTTGGAACCAGATAATTTAACCATGAGATTTTTGGAACCAGATAATTTAACCATGAAATTTTTGGAACTAGATAATATAACCATGAGATTTTTGGAACCAGATAGTTTAACCATGAGATTTTTGGTCACAGATAATTTAACCATGAGATTTTTGAAACTAGATAATATAACCATGAATTTTTTGCTACCAGATAAAATAACCATGAAATTTTTGGTACCAGATAATGTAACCATGAGATTTTTGGTACCAGATAATATAACCATGAGATTTTTGGTACCAGATAATATAACCATGAGATTTTTGTAACTAGATAAAATAACCATGAAATTTTTGGTACCAGATAATGTAACCATGAGATTTTTGGTACCAGATAATATAACCATGAGATTTTTGGAAACAGATAGTTTAACCATGAGATTTTTAGTACCAGATAATTTAACCATGAGATTTTTGGTGCCAGATAATTTAACCATGAGATTTTTTGGTACCAGATAATTTAAATGTTGTAAATTCCCGTACAAACACCAATACACCATTCACTGAGCCAGATGCTAAGATACATTTAACTGAGACATACATTAAGATATTGTTGATTGAGACATGCATTAAGATATTGTTGAGTGTGACAGATACTGTTGAGTGTGACAGATACTGTTGACTGTGACAGACACTGAGATACTGTTGACTGTGACATACACTAAGATTCTGTTGACTGTGACATACACTAAGATACTGTTGACTGTGACAGACACTAAGATACTGTTGACTGTGACATACACTAAGATACTGTTGACTGTGACAGACACTAAGATACTGTTGACTGTGACAGACACTGAGATACTGTTGACTGTGACAGACACTGAGATACTGTTGAATGTGACATGCACTAAGATACTGTTGACTGTGACATACACTAAGATACTGTTGACTGTGACATACACTAAGATACTGTTAATTGTGACAGACACTAAGATACTGTTCATTGTGACAGACACTAAGATACTGTTGACTGTGACATACACTAAGATACTGTTGACTGTGACATACACTAAGATACTGTTAATTGTGACAGACACTAAGATACTGTTCATTGTGACAGACACTAAGATACTGTTGACTGTGACATACACTAAGATACTGTTGACTGTGACATACACTAAGATACTGTTCATTGTGACAGACACTAAGATACTGTTGACTGTGACATACACTAAGATATTGTTGACTGTGACAGACACTAAGATACTGTTGACTGTGACATACACTAAGATACTGTTGACTGTGACAGACACTAAGATACTGTTGACTGTGACATACACTAAGATACTGTTGACTGTGACAGACACTAAGATACTATTGACTGTGACAGACACTAAGATACTGTTGACTGTGACAGACACTAAAATACTGTTGATTGTGGCACACACACCTTTGAGTGGTGTAATAGTTACGTTTGTTCTTTTAATAATTTGTTTTTCTTATAAATTAACCATAAATAAATGTGAAATTGATGAACTCAGATTTAATTTCCAAGTCCACACAGACAGTGTTCAAGTAGAATTAGTCTGAAAATGTGGTTTTCATCTTACTAGTATTTCTGTATTACTTATACTATTTGGATACAAATAGAGTAGGACATTCACCACTTCCTTGTTCCCTCATGATGATCTTCCAACCACTGTTACGTTTACCTGATGGGATAATTGTCATGATGTTATAACCTTTGATATTGTTCTTCTAACAAAACCAAGAATATGTGAAGTTTGGATAACTAAAACAACTATTAATTGGACTCCTACAAGCTATCCTATTGGAAAGTCAGTTACAGTTTGGGTCACTAAAACACCCATTAATTGGGTTCCTACAAGCTGTCCTATTGGAAAGTCAGTTACAGTTTGGGTCATTAAAACACCTATTAATTGGACTCCTACAAGCTGTCCTATTGGAAAGTCAGTTACAGTTTGTGTCATTAAAACACCCATTAATTGGGTTCCTACAAGCTATCCTATGGGAAAGTCAGTTACAGTTTGGGTCATTAAAACACCTATTAATTGGGTTCCTACAAGCTGTCCTATTGGAAAGTCAGTTACAGTTTGGGTCATTAAAACACCCATTAATTGGGTTTCTTCAAACTGTCCTATTGGAAAGTCAGTTACAGTTTGGGTCACTAAAACACTTGTTAATTGGG
>NW_013670919.1:51901-54777 GCF_000517525.1 Limulus polyphemus | reverse complement strand
AAAGTCAGTTACAGTTTGGGTCATTAAAACACCTATTAATTGGGTTCCTACAAGCTGTCCTATTGGAAAGTCAGTTACAGTTTGGGTCACTAAAACACTTGTTAATTGGGTTCCTACAAGCTGTCCTATTGGAAAGTCAGTTACAGTTTGTGTCATTAAAACACCTGTTAATTGGACTCCTAAAAGCTGTCCTATTGGAAAGTCAGTTACAGTTTGGGTCATTAAAACACCTGTTAATTGGACTCCTACAAGCTGTCCTATTGGAAAGTCAGTTACAGTTTGGGTCACTAAGACACCTATTAATTGGACTCCTACAAGCTGTCCTATTGGAAAGTCAGTTACAGTTTGGGTCATTAAAACACCTATTAAATGGGCTCTTATCCTCTTTCAAAGTTAGTTCCAGTTTACATCAGCAAAGCACCTACTAATCAAGCTCCTACAATCTATCCTCTCTGGAAGTCAACTTCTTACCCATGCTTCTTGAAACTAAGGTGAGAAGAAGCTTATATGTGTTAAATAAGACAGATCACCAGTCTAACAGGTCATTGGAATAAGAAATTAATCAGCCAGCTGGGGATCTAGTTCATGTAACATCAAGGATAAAATGGACATATATTTAAGTAGGTTTGTTTCATTTGTTTTGGTAACCGAGGTAATGCATCTAGATCCACGCCGTACATATAATATATATACATATATAAATGTTGACTGTATGTTCACAATGTTGACTATATGTACTGTATGTTCACAATGTTGACTGTATGTATTGTATGTTCACAATGTTGTCTGTATGTATTGTATGTTCACTATGTTGACTGTATGTACTGTATGTTCACAATGTTGACTGTATGTACTGTATGTTCATAATGTTGACTGTATGTTTACAATGTTGACTGTATGTTCACAATGTTGACTGTATGTTTACATTGTTGACTGCATGTTCACAATGTTGACTGCATGTTCACAATGTTGACTGTATGTACTATATGTTCACGATGCACAATCCGAATAAAATGAATGAAAGAACAGTTTGAAGTCTGACGTGCTATTAAAATCCTTAATGTCTTTGAAATGAAGTCAAACAGTTTGAAGTCTGACGTTCTATTAAAATCCTTAATGTCTTTGAAATGAAGACAAACATTTTTTCATATTAGTCCCTTACACACCTAGGTTCGCTCTCAAATGTGATCACTTGTTTATCACGTGACCACTTCATTTTTATTGGTTGGTCTCCCGACACACTACATTCCAGGGAAACGGATTCACCAATCTGGACCATATGAGTCCGGAATCTGGTGTGAAACTGGGGAGCAACTAAAGAAAAAGTACAATAAAAAACGAATGATATAAAATCATTACATATACAAATACACTTTAAAATGAACACTGATCCCATTAAACATTATTCGTTAGGCCTTTTAATTGAATAAACTCAAGACTTAAATTTGTAATTCAGTTACTTTTTTTTCTTTAGATAGATGGCGTTAAAGAAGGTGGCAGCTCTCACAGAAAATGACTGCTAGCCGTCCATAATTATGAATTGACAGACTATAGGGAAGGCCAGATAGGCAATATACATGAGCTAGCCGTCCATAATTATGAATTGATAAACTATAGGGAAGGCCAGATAGTCAATATACTTGGGCTAGCCGTCCATAATTACGAATTGACAGATAATAGGGAAGGCCAGATAGTCAATATGCATGGGCTAGCCGTCCATAATTATGAACTGACAGACTATAGGGAAGGCCAGATAGTCAATATACATGGGATAGCCGTCCATAATTATGAATTGATAGACTATAGGAAAGGCCAATTAGTCAATATCACCCATCGCCAACTATGGACTACTCAAATCGAACTGTGGGATTTGACAGTCACAATTATAACACACTCACAGCCCTAAAGAACGGGGCATAATATCTTTTTTTTTGGCAACGGGACGTGAACCCCGAATCATCATATCCACAGACTAGCACACTTAACCATTAAACCAAGCTCGACGCTCTAGACAGAATTTCTAATAAATGTCTCCGAAGAGTTCACACAACAAAAGTAGGATCCACCATTAATTTAAGAGATCAAAAAAAGCTTGTCAGTCAATAAAAAAGAGAGCTAAAATTAAACCCACCTTTATTAATAGTCTCGTCCCAGGAGAAATCGGTATTAACCACGACAGAGGAAGGACAGATGTACAGATACACTTACCGTGCACTTGTAGCGTGATTACTCCACTAATTTCTGATCCGATTCCGTTGGTTGCTTGACACAGATAATATCCACCATCTTGTTCTGTTACATCTTGAATTGTTAACGATCCATTTTCGAATATTTGTTGATGGTAACTTGTGCTAATGGGATGGTAATTGCTAGGGGTCGCTCCTGTAAACAAATCAACTAATAGAATAGAATAGAAAATTTCTCTGGGATAAAAGTTTAACTAAATGATTTAATTTTGTTAAAACCACTGCTGTTTTAATAAAGAAGTCAATTAATTAAACCCTTTTTTTAAATTCCATAGAAAGTTGTGTGTTTAGAAAAGTATTACGAAGTATTAGATATAACATGTTTGGCTGGTTGTTTGTTGTTAAGTACAAAGTTACACAATGGGCTATCTGTGCGTCGTAAGCCTGCAGACTTACCGCTAAGCCACTGGGGGTGGGGGCAGTTCCTATATTAAACTGATGTGCTAAGTTATTATAGATTGTAATTTATAATACGAAAATAACGATCTCCTAACTATAAAATGTTTCTTGATAATCCTAGTTATCAAGTGTAAATTATCAATTTAAAACACGATGTATACAAATCAATGAAAATGAGACACCGGGATATAAACTACGACAACAGAAAGCATGTAAAAAGTTAGACTGTTT
>NW_013670919.1:39004-51385 GCF_000517525.1 Limulus polyphemus | reverse complement strand
CCTTAGTTCTTGACTATTTTGGGGTGAAGAAATCCATTGGTGTCAGGTCAGGTGAACGTGATTGTGAAGGAGAAACAAATAATAGAATAACTGTAACCCTACTTTTGGCCCACCCTGTATATAAAGGGAGGGGGGGGTCCTTGTAAACTTTCACACACTCCGTCAACTTTTGACACACACGTTACTTTCCAATAATTGACGTTATTGCCATGAACTGGGTACTAAACCGATTTATACGACTTCTTTTGAAATGTAAATCTGTCCAAGTAAAAGATCGTATCAGAAGTTTAAGTAGAAAAAGATAAGAGACATAGTGGAAAAGATAAGAGACAATAGACCATTGAAAACACATTTTATGGAACTCCTATCTGGCATGCTTATCAGCAGCATGATGTTTTTAGTGATGATTTTTATCTTCAAAGTTGCCATTTTGTTTTTAAAATAAACTTATAAAATTGAGTGTCTTTGTTGTTAAGATCCATAATTGGTTATCTGTGTTGGACACCCCTCCTCGTGGATCGAGCCCTGAATTTTACAGTTATAAGTTGCAAAACTTACTCCATTGGAGACGAAAAAAAAAAGGCGAACTTTTCTTTAAGTTACTTGAATTGTGTTATATAAAGCTTTGTTGTCGCTATTTCTGTATTTTATAGCCGAGTTGGAGTTCGGACTTATAACGCTAAAATCCGGGGCTTGGTTCCTGACATGGAGAGAGCACAGATTGTACACTGTGTAATTCTATGCTAGAAACAGCAGCAGTTGTAAATGAAGACGGTGTTATTTTGGTTCTCGCTTTCATTAAATTAAGTTTATTAATGAAGGCTTGAACCAACTGGTAATTAAACGCGTCTTCTATGGTGTAAGTTATTTAAAGTTGATGTCAAGTCCAATGCGACGAATTATATATACATACATATATATATTAAATCATGCACGAGATAATCTATTTTCTGTCTGATTCTTGTTACAAGTGAACGTGTAATACCTCCTGTTTTAAACATTACTGCACGCGAGCTTACTCTAATGGCGAATATATTCTAGTTACCTAGATTCATGATAGAGAGAGAGCTAAATGGATACCAACTTGCACAAAATCGTTACATAATGGTCATGAATAGTATAAAAATTGCCAACAGGTGGATCACAATATGATTAAACCAATCAAAAAATTTTCTTTTTTCTTATGAAATAATAATAATTATTATTTTTTTCTGAATGTATAAAATGAGTTCACATTACTACCACTAGAGAACGCCACATATTCCATTACACAATTTAATAGTATATTTCGACTTGATCCTCAGAACAAAGATTATTATCAGAAATATCAGACCCACAAAAACTCCGTGTCATATTATAAACTGCGAATATGAATGGAGAAGAAGTAATATTACTCTGATTATTACATCTTTATTTACAGATGTAATGCGCTAGAAGACAATATCTAAAGAAAAAAGAAGCGCGAGGGTTCAGCTTTTTTTGTATCCTCATCATCATTCCCTGGAAAAAAATCACTGAAGAAACAATTTCGGATGTATTAAAAAAATATCTCAGTTCAAAATCTTCAATCAGAAAAACTTGAGAATGATATGACGTCATTTGTTTTTTTTAACTGCGTTTAAAAATAACCGAGGAGTTTAAAATGTTTTGATGTTGACTAGCTCATTAGTTAAAGATGTTACATCTAAAATAATGCGTGAATATTTGTTGCTTCGTCAGCGTAAATCAGGACGAAGTAAACATCGATTTGTTAACATTCTGGACCAAATATTAAGACTTACTCGATAACGAAATACCCAATAAATTATAAGTGTATTTATTTTCTAAATTTGAAAATTATATTTAATTTCTAGTTATAAAATAATAATAGTAATGACAGATAATATTAATTTAACTTTATGTTTATTTACTAGAGGGACGGATCCAACCATGGATTATAGTCCTTCTTAGTTTGGGAATTCCCCACAAAACACTTTTAAAAATTCATGACTTTAAAATTTAGATACGGAAAGTAAAACTAAGGCTGAATCAAAAGTAAATAATGTGTTTAATTTTTTTAAGTTCAACATGAATTAAGTCATGAAATTATTATTCTCTTTTTTTCTATTATTTATTTTTAATGTCATTAGTTGTTGTTTGTTTTAGAGCAAAGCCACATTGGACCGTTTGTATGTCCACCCTGAATGTTAGCGTTGTAAGTATTGTTAGTACTGGTGCCTATGGTTCAAAGCCACATTGGACTGTCTGTATGTCCACCCTGAATGTTAGCGTTGTAAGTATTGTTAGTACTGGTGCCTATGGTTCAAAGCCACATTGGGCTATCTGTGTGTCCATCGAGAGGATTTGAACCCTGAATGTTAGCGTTGTGAGTATTGTTAGTACTGGTGCCTATGGTTCAAAGCCACATTGGACTGTCTGTATGTCCACCCTGAATGTTAGCGTTGTGAGTATTGTTAGTACCGTTTGAACCGTGTACGGCTGTGTGACGTATTCAAATTATTTACGTTTCAATTCCGCCAGATGGCGATTTGTATAATATAAATGAAAATGATAATATATCAAACATATCGATGTACATGTTGAATGGTACTATTGTATATACAGGGTGCCCCCCCCCCCAAAAAAAAACAACAAAACATGAACCCACCCTTTAAGTTATGAAACTTCTGTATATCGATTCTATAAGTTTAATTTCGATTTCAGATAATATTGGAAGTCTAAAAATAAACCCGAACCATTGACGAATTAATTAAAGCGACAGATCATAAGTTTGTTTGTTTGAAGTTAAACACAAAGCTACATAACGGGCTATCTGTGCTCTGTCCACCACGGGTATCGAAACCCGGTTTCTAGCGTTGTAAGTTCGCAGACATACCGTTGTGCCACTGGAAGTGCCAGATCACAATTGTGTAACAGTATGTCAGGCATTCCGTTGTAGATGTCATGATTGTTAGAATGTTGGTGAAGCCCAGTTTGAGCATCTCAAATGATGTAGCAGTGTATGTACAGTTATGTTGAAATGATGTAGCAGTGTGTGTACGGTTAAGTTGAAATGATGTAGCAGTGTATGTACGGTTAAGTTGAAATGATGTAGCAGTGTATGTACGGTTAAGTTGAAATGATGTAGCAGTGTTATGTACGGTTAAGTTGAAATGATGTAGCAGTGTGTGTACGGTTAAGTTGAAATGATGTAGCAGTGTTATGTACGGTTAAGTTGAAATGATGTAGCAGTGTATGTACGGTTAAGTTGAAATGATGTAGCAGTGTATGTACGGTTAAGTTGAAATGATGTAGCAGTGTTATGTACGGTTAAGTTGAAATGATGTAGCAGTGTATATACAGTTAAGTTGGACTGATGTAGGAGTGTTATGTACGGTTAAGTTGTTGTATGAAATATCAATAAAGATGATTTGCTGGCTTGTAGGTTCGTTTACCACAGTCACATGAGCATCAGAAATGTGGATAGGTATTATTGGGACACCCAGTATGTATATATATATGTATGTTAACTTTATAAAGATACTTTTGATTTCAGCTATCTTCGCCTCACTCTTGTGTTACATTTTTAGCTACTATAGACTTCTACCGTTTCTAATTATAATTAAGTTTCCAAGTAATATGAAAAATTATCCCACGAGTAGAAACTAAATTATGTGAAATAAAATGTGTGATTCTTACCTTGAGCCTTTTCCCAACGAATCCTGGGTGGAGGGTACCCGTCGGACTGACAGTCCAAAGTGATACTTTGTCCTACCACCACACTGGCGTCGTGTGGCTCTATTCGCCAGGATGGCGGAACTGGATCAAAAGAAAATTATAATAACACGAACAAAAATATTATAGGTCATTTAACAGTGACAAATTTATTAAATATTCAAGAACGTTTAAATTCCCCGCACATTTGAGACAGTATAAAAGAGAATATGCTAGTGAGTTTCTGTTAACTAAGAATAACGGTTACAAAATTTGACATATCGACATGTGTTAGTTATGGTAGGCCTACTGGAAATCATTGACACCTCGTTGAAAATTCTGTTTATTCCGACTTTAGGCAATGAAACAGAAAACAACATCCCCAATATAACCTGGGGCAACCCCAATATAACCTGGGGCAATATTTCTACTCTACTAAACCGAGTAGTTTCGTTCCAATTTCAATAGCTTTTGTTGTGTCATGCTTACTTATTGGTGGATGTAAAAATAAATTATCGATTTTTTTTATGTGAATCAGAATTAAGTTTCTTAAACAAGACTAGTTTTTTAGAAGAAATATTTTAACCATTGCATTGACCTATAAAAAAAAAATAAAAGCTATACATCAACAAATACAAAAACGTGACTTTATTCTGAACTGAAATAACACATCGGTACAGATGATTCAAAACATTTCTAAAGCAAACAAGTAGAATTTACCCAAGTAAAAGACAGTCTGTTGTTTGTTGAATTTTGCTCAAAGTTACTTGAGGGCTATCTGCGCTAGCCGTCCCTAATCTTGAAGTGATAGACTGGAGAGAAGGCAGCTAGTTAACACCACCCACTGTCAACTCTTGAGCTACTCTAATTAAATAATGGGATTGATTGTAACATTATAAGGCCCAGACAAATGAAAGGGAAAGCACGTTCAGTGACTGGATTTGAGCCTGTTTCTCGCAGATTGCGAGCCGATTGCTCTAACCATCATTCCATGCCAGGCCTTAAATGCAAAATTTTAATGCATTCATGAACGAATACAGCATATAGGGTAAACAATAAACTTCAGAAATGAAAAACTGATACGTTCATTACCGCCATCTTTTAAATTTTAAAACAATATTTGTTGGTTTTGTTTTTCAAAAGAAATAATAGTAATAAAACGTTCAATGATGTACAATACCAACTTCATGACTGTCTTGTACACCAACAATACCAACTTCATGATTGTCTTGTACACCAACCATACCAGCATCAAGACTGGCCTTGCACATCCACCATACCATCTTCGACATAATGCTTCTCCACCCACCATACCAACATCAAGACTGTCTTTTCACACCCACCATACCAACACCAAAACTGTCCTTGTACATCCATCATACCATCTTCGATATAATCCTTGTCCACCCACCATACCAACATCAAGACTGTCTTTTCACACCCACCATACCAACATTAAGACTGTCATTTCACACACACCATAGCTACATCAAGACTGTCTTTTCACACCCTCCATACCAGCATAAAGACTGTCTTTGCGCACCCACCATACCAACATCAAGACTGTCTTTTCACACCCACCATACCAGCATTAAGACTGTCATTTCACACACACCACAGCTACATCAAGACTGTTTTTGCACACCCTCCCTTTAGTAATGTAAAATTCTTAATCCACTTTTCAGAAAGTTGCCGATTACCCTGTTAAACTCTTATATAGTGCTGGTCTCCGTTATTCCTGACAGCAACTCATTTCATAAATCAATAACCATGTTAGAAATATAAACTCTCTTAATTGGAGCCTAGACTGTTTTTTTTTTCAAATCTGAAACTTGTGTCCTTTCGTCCTATTAGACTTTTTTCTTATTGACCTACCTGATAACATTGTAAAGTTCAATAAGAGAAGATAAGTTAACCTATCCTTATAAGATGACCTCCCATCACCGGAATCATCCTAGCAGACCTTTCCAATAAGGATACTAAACCTGTACAGCTTCCTAAGTGACACCTAACTTTACTTATATTTCAGATACAATACCTTTACGAATTATAGGCCTAAGTTTACTTATATTTCATGAAAACAATTTGAGGAAATTATAAGCCTAACTTTACTTATATTTTCAGATATAATACCTTTACGAATTATAGGCCTAAGTTTACTTATATTTCAAGAAAACAATTTGGAGAAATTATGGGCCTAACTTTACTTATATTTCAGGTACAATACCTTTACGAATTATAGGCCTAAGTTTACTTATATTTCAAGAAAACAATTGGGAGAAATTATAAGCCTAACTTTACTTATATTTCAGGTACAATACCTTTACGAATTATAGGCCTATGTTTACTTATATTTCATGAAAACAATTTGAAGAAATTATAGGCCTAAGTTTACTTATATTTCAAGAAAACAATTTGATTAAGAAACAAAAACAATCTTTTCCGAGGGTTAGTAATTAAATTATGCAATCATGTCACAGTGTGTTTGTTTTTATAGCAAAGCCATATCGGGTTATCTGCTATCTCCACCAAGAGGAATCGAACCCCTGATTTTGGCGTTGTAAATTCGTAGACTTACCGCTGTCCCACAAGGGGACTCATGTCATAAAACATGTCATGTAGGTTTTGCACAAAACGAAAAGTTTCACGTGTTGAATTTTAATTAATAATTTACCTTAGTCTTTTCACTACAAAACAATAACAAAAGATGGAATTAAAATGAATATAATTGATATTGGTTAAAATTTTAGATCGTCGAGGGTTAGTTAACCTACTGAACAGCTACTCACCATGAATTGTTAACAAACTGGTGTGACTTACAGCGCCATCATCATTCCTTGTCATACAAGGCAGAACAGTTACTTACCATGAACTGTTAACGAACTAGTGTGACTTACAGCGCCACCACCTTTCCTTGCCATACAAGGCAGAACAGCTACTTACCATGAACTGTTAACGAACTGGTGTGATTTACAGCGCCAGCATCTTTCCTTGCCACACAAGTCAGTACAGTTACTTACCATGAACTGTTAACGAACTGGTGTGACTTACAGCGCCACCATCTTTCCTTACCACACAAGGCAGAACAGCTACTTACCATGAGCTGTTAACGAACTGGTGTGATTTACAGCGCCACCATCTTTCCTTGCCACACAAGGCAGAACAGCTACTTACCATGAACTTGTATGATTTACAGCGCCACCATCTTTCCTTGCCACACAAGGCAGAACAGCTACTTACCATGAGCTGTTAACGAACTGGTGTGATTTACAGCGCCACCATCTTTCCTTGCCACACAAGGCAGAACAGCTACTTACCATGAACTGTTAACGAACTGGTGTGATTTACAGCGCCAGCATCATTCCTTGCCACACAAGTGTAGTCTCCTCTATGTTGAAGTCCTACGTTGTCAATAGCCAGCAACAGGGAGTTTTCGCTCACGGTTTTTACAGTAACGTTGTCTTTAGCTGAAAGAAATACGCCATCTTTGAACCAGGAAATCTCAATGGGTGGATCTCCAGCCGCCACAGAACAAACCATACTGAACTTCATTCCACGTTCCACATTCGTAGGGAAGGCAAATGGGAAAACGATGGGCTTCACTGGAAGGATTACTAGTTTGTATCAATTTATCGTTTGATAAGCATTCGATTATCTTATATCTTAAAGGTTTAAAAATTCACCAGAAACTTAGTAAGTTATTCTTTATGGACCTTTATAAAAACCAAGATTTATCATATCTAGATGTAATTGTCGCTTTGATTTCGTTAGTTTAATACATAACTAGTTTGTTGTCGAGAGCAAAGCTGTACAATGGGCTACCGCAGGGACTGAACTCATGCTTGCTGCTTAATCACAGAGGGACAGTTTAGTAGATATGTTGGTTACAAGAAGTTTGACTAAGAATAAGAGACTTGAAACTTCAACAAACAACGAAATTCTGAATCTATTCGCTTCAAGACGTACCTTTCACTTGAACGTGTACCTCACCCGAAGCACTCGTTCCCAGATCGTTGGATGCTGTACATGTATAGACACCATCGTCTTTTGTTTTCTGGACTTCTCTTATGACGAGAGTACCGTTGGGAAAGACCTCCTGGCGGCGGTTAACTGGAAGCTGTCGCCTATCTATATATGTATATAAAACACAAATTATACTTATGAAATTTATAAGGGTTAGGAATTTTGTTTTACTAGGAGTCATCTTTACACGAATAACGTAACAACAAAACACACCAAACTGTCACGTTATAAAGTTCCAGCTACTTAAAGAAAAGTACATCAAGCAGAAAGCTGCAAAATTATTTCTTAAGTTTGAACTATTTTAAGTTACGAGAAATTGATACATGTATTGTACGGCTTTACTCACACTATAAACTTGGTTTGTTTGTTTTGAATTTCGCGCAAAGCTGCACGAGGGCTACCTGCGCTAACCGTCCCTAATTTAGCAGTGTAAGACTAGAGGGAAGGCAGCTAGTCATTACCACCCACCGCCAACTCTTGGGGTACTCTTTTACCAACGAATAGTGGGATTGCTCGTCACATTATAACGCCCCCACGGCTGAAAGGGCGAGCATGCTTGGTGGGATGCGGATTCGAACCCGCGACCCTCAGATTGTGAGTCGAGTGTCCTAAACACCTGGCCATGCCGGGCCTATAAACTTATTACGAAAATAATATATTTTTATTACGCGTGCTCATGAGACAGTGATCTAACGCGATTTAAGGACGAGAATTTAATTTAAGAAAAAATTAAAGAGTGCTTGATCTATTTATTTTATCTTCTCAACTGTGCAAAAATTCATCTTCAGATGAACGACTGTAACAACGTAAGATGCTCTTCTGTAAAGTTTTATTAATTATTTGTTATACGGTTTAATATAATTATTAACTTATATACCTATAAAGATTATTTTACAGTGCTAACTTGGTACGTTAACGTAGGCCTAAACCAAGAACGAGAGTAACTAACTAGTGAAGATTTTTGTGTTCAGGATTATAAAATTATTACTTCTAGACAATTTGTTAAACACAGTTGAGTTTATTAATTTCTTAATTATTTTTATTTATGACTATTAATTAATAGCCATTGTTTAAAAACAAACAGTTAGATACAGATGAAATTGAAATGGATATGGTAAACTTTTCTATTATAAAATAGGTGTTTGATAATTATAATTTTTAATTCTGTTTTCATACCTTTTTCCCAGGAAATATATTTAATCGGGAACCCAGCAATACGACACTGAAGGATGCCATTTTCTCCTGACACTATGACTTTAGTCGGCATATGTTTTACTATTGGGTCTCCTATTACGTTTAAACGAGCCGAGTGATGCATTTCTCCTACGTCATTTCTGGCAGTGCACTCGTATGTTCCGCCATCTTGAACTTGAACGTTAGTGATATTAACAAAACTGATTACACTTCCATCCCGGCTGACATAATCTCCCACGCGCACCCTGTCATTATCTGGAATAGAATAGTCATCCAAAGACCACATGACCTGTGGAAGAGGAGTCCCGGATGCTATGCAGCGTAAAGATACAGTCGGTCCTGGCTTCATAATCTGGTTAGTAAATGTCTCAAGAAGTATCGGAGCAGTCTCTGAAAATGTAAAAATCAATTTTTGTAGAAGGATTAAATGCACGTTAAAATAATGAAGAAACGTCAACACAAACAATATTTTGTGATTTCATTGATAATATTGGTTATAAAAGTCAGTATATAGTAATTATTATTATTTTTTCATCTGTCATTTATTTTTATAATTTCACTATAAAGACTGTTCTGTATTGTTTGCTTATACTTTGTATTTAGGACTAACAAATATATCCTAAGCTGACCGAACTTCGTAAGATATTATTGGGTTTACGGCCGACAAAATCGTTAACAGCGAGGGTACCCCACTGATGGAACAATGCATTCTAACCTTTATAAGTAGAAATGTAAGAAAAGTATATTTAATTTGCTATATTGATCGCCAGGTTGGTTTTTGATTTCGTTGTCAATACACAGCTTACTGTGATCGGAAGATAACATTATTAATTACATAAAACTTTCAAACAAATTATTAAATTAAAAGAGTCTGCTTCTTTTAACTCTTTCACTACACTGAAAGTATATGTAGGCTTCTAGAGAACTGCCATGGAAATTTGGAATTTTGTACAGCCATAAAAAAAAAA
The DNA here is from genome assembly GCF_000517525.1 of Limulus polyphemus. Lineage (NCBI taxonomy): Eukaryota > Metazoa > Arthropoda > Merostomata > Xiphosura > Limulidae > Limulus > Limulus polyphemus. The sequence goes on along the minus strand of NW_013670919.1, from coordinate 41,507 downwards.
GTACTTTACTTTGAACTTCCTAAAGTTTACTAGTTTCAAGTAATGAAATGTGTCTTTTTGTGATACAAATCTTTTGTCTGTCACAAGCCAATGAAAGAGTTGTTTATCTATAAGCACAGCAATGAAAGAGTTGTTTATCTATAAACATAGCAATGAAAGAGTTGTTTATCTATAAACATAGCAATGAAAGAGTTGTTTATCTATAAGCACAGCAATGAAAGAGTTGTTTATCTATAAGCACAGCAATGAAAGAGTTGTTTATCTATAAACATAGCAATGAAAGAGTTGTTTATCTATAAGCACAGCAATGAAAGAGTTGTTTATCTATAAACATAGCAATGTAAGAGTTGTTTATCTATAAACATAGCAATGAAAGAGTTGTTTATCTATAAACATAGCAATGAAAGAGTTGTTTATCTATAAACATAGCAATGAAAGAGTTGTTTATCTATAAACATAGCAATGAAAGAGTTGTTTATCTTACGTTACTTTACTGAATCCACATTTGATGTCAGTAGTTGTATTGTAAGACATGAGGAGTTTACGTTACTTTACTGAATCCACATTTGATGTCAGTAGTTGTATTGTAAGACATGAGGAGGTTACGTTACTATGCTGAATCCACATTTGATGTTAGTAGTTGTATTGTAAGACATGAGGAGGTTACGTTACTATGCTGAATCCACATTTGATGTCAGTAGTTGTATTGTAAGACATGAGGAGGTTACGTTACTATGCTGAATCCACATTTGATGTCAGTAGTTGTATTGTAAGACATGAGGAGTTTACGTTACTTTACTGAATCCACATTTGATGTCAGTTTGGTTAGGTTTGTTTGAATTTCGCGCAAAGCTACACGAGGGCTATCTGCGCTAGCCTTCCATAATTTAGCAGTGAGAGACTAGAGGGAAGGCAGCTAGTCATCACCACCCACCGCCAACTCTTGGGCTACTCTTTTACCAACGAATGGTGTAATTGATCGTCACATTATAACGTCCCCACGGCTGAAAGGGCGAGCATGTTTGGTGGGACGGGTATTCGAACCCGCGACCCTCAGATTGCATGTCAAGCGCCCTTACCACCTGGCCATGCCGGGCCTTTGATGTCAGTAGTTGTATCATAAAGCATGAGGTGGTAACGTTACTTTACTGAGTTGTGATTAGGGTAGTAAGACACCGCTAGTTGCGAGTGGTTATTTAAACCTATCACCTAAGAATATGTTCAGATGCTAAAAATGTGTTGATTACAATCGCCATTTGGTTTCCGTTTTGGTTTATTGCTTTGGAAACCTGACTATTACGTAACAGTTTATTCTTTTTTTTTAAAATAATTGTGAACCGTTTAATGAAATTCACTTAAGTTTATTGATTTAAGGTACCATCTATTTAACACCAAGTCTAAGCGTAAATCTCCTTAATTCAAAATGAAACAAACTGAGAGACGACATTTTACCTTTCAAAACTATTTCCAGTGAGGCTTGTGCTGAGTCTTCCTTGTTACTAACGTAGCATTGGTAGACTCCTTTATCTTCGCGTCCAATGGACGATACGTGAAGAGAATCACGTGTTAGTAATTGGAACTTGAATCCATCTGGCTCTAGAGGGCGCTGATCTTTGACCCACCTGACTGTGTCAACTGGAAACCCGGACACGTTACACGTTAAGGTTGCCGACCGACCCGCGTTCACAAGGAGCTTTTCTGGAGCGATCTTTGCTAGCAAGGGAGCTGAAAGAGCAAAAAGTTGAGACGAAAAGTATTATCAATTAAGTGATTTGGTTTGATTGTTTTTGGAATTTCATGCAAAGCTACTCGAAGGCTATTTGTGTTTGTCGTCCCTAATTTAGAAGTAATACGCTAGAGGGAAGGCAGCTAATCAACACCACTCACCGCCAAATCTGGACTACTCTTTACCAACGAAAAGTGGGATTGACCGTCACTTTATAACGCCCCCACAACTGAAAGGGCCAGCATTTTCGGTGAAGGGATTCGAACCCACAACCCTCAGATTGCGAGTGAAGCACCTAACCACCAGGCCAGGCCAGACCCTTATTATACGAAGAAATCCGTTCTTGCTTTAGCTTCATCACTTCATTACACAATCAAATATAGAATTTCTTAAATGAAATTGATAGAACAATTAACTTTGATTACAGACGAAAATAGAACAACAAATCAATGGTAACTGCGTGGTGTATTTCATAATGCGAAAGCACAGATACAAAAATCAATTCATTTTGCTCTCTCGAACGTTAAGATAAATTTATCGTGTGATTTCAAACTGATTAAGTGTACTAGGTAGTTAGCTAGGTATCGACGCAGGTTTACTTCTGTAGTGTCATTAGGACGCAGGTTTACTTTTCTAGTGTCCTTAGGACGCAGGTTTACTTCTGTAGTGTCATTAGGACGCAGGTTTACTTCTCTAGTGTCATTAGGACGCAGGTTTACTTCTCTAGTGTCATTAGGACGCAGGTTTACTTCTCTAGTGTCATTAGGACGCAGGTTT
>NW_013670919.1:36014-38110 GCF_000517525.1 Limulus polyphemus | reverse complement strand
CTGTAGTGTCATTGGGACGCAGGGTAATGACACTAGAGAAGTAAACCTGCGTCCTAATGACACTAGAAAAGTAAACCTGCGTCCTAATGATACTAGAGAAGTAAACCTGCGTCCTAATGACACTACAGAAATAAACCTGCGTCCTAATGACACTAGAGAAGTAAAAAGTAAACCTGCGTCCAGCCTGCGTCCTAATGACACTACTTTGCTTCTCTAGTGTCATTGGGACACAGGTTTGCTTCTCTAGTGTCATTAGGACGCAGGTTTACTTCTGTAGTGTCATTAGGACGCAGGTTTACTTCTGTAGTGTCATTAGGACGCAGGTTTACTTCTCTAGTGTAATTAGGACGCAGGTTTACTTCTCTAGTGTCATTAGGACGCAGGTTTGCTTCTCTAGTGTCATTAGGACGCAGGTTTGCTTTTCTAGTGTCATTAGGACGCAGGTTTACTTCTCTAGTGTCATTAGGACGCAGGTTTACTTCTCTAGTGTCATTGGGACGCAGGTTTGCTTCTCTAGTGTCATTGGGACGCAGGTTTGCTTTTCTAGTGTCATTAGGACGCAGGTTTACTTCTCTAGTGTCATTAGGAATCATGTCAGTGTTTATAAAATTAAAACAGTAGACAAAAATTAACCTAATCTGTTATGAATCTTCCGTTCCTTCCATATATCTGTCAGAGGATAGATCTTCACTAAATTACTGAAAACCTCTCCTTTTCCATTCAGGCATTATGCTGATGTAGCACTGTCTGATTGGTTGGAAGATGGCTAATCATATTATAAGTTATAAACAGATTGTACTCTGGTGCAGTTCATTTTTATAAAACAGAGGTGGAAGGAGTAATTAAATAATATGAGGGTTTAAAGCCCATTTTATTCACTCCTTCCATGGTAATTTGTAATACCGTATGTATTATACAAGTACACGTATATGCAGAGTAAAACATAATAAATTTATGTAAACAAAATGCTTTGCTGCGTATTAATATGCAAATTTTTATATTTACTAAATACACTAACTGACCTTTTTTATTGGGATCACTTAACCATTCAATTTATTTATTTATGTATTGCGCAAAATAAAGTATCAATGAGATGTGTCAGGGAATTATTTAAGCAGAGATGTAGTTACAATATGATTAGTCTATCAGGCAATAGTAAGAGCAAGGATCTTTTTGACTTTCAAAGGGACTTGTTGATGGGTGCTCGTCTGGCGTAAGCGTTCTTATCAAGTTGGTAAAAAAACATTATCAACTTTTTAGCAAGTCAGTATCAAGCTTGTATGTGTGAAAATGTAGAAGAAATATTTAAACAAAAGATAAATAACAAAACTTACACGCACCTAGAGCACATATACAGTATTTTTTGTTCAACACCTAAAGCTAAAACTGTTAATTCTATCAACCTTTACAACTTCGCTAGAACGAGATTACCTGTCACGGTTAAATGTGTTTCCATTCTTTTCTGACCAATGGGGTTCTTTACTAGGCAAACGTACGTTCCACCATCACGAACACTGGTCTTTCGAATATAGAGGGAGCCACTAATTTGAATAATATCAGCACTTGTTGTTATGGCAATTAAGTTGGTCCCCTCTTTCCTGTACCAACTAATAGATAAAAACAGAATAATTTTATATAAAGATTTTTTTTTTTTGTAATTTAATATAACACGTACTAAATTCTAATTTAATTTTCTTCAAAATATTCATAATGAACTTAATGAAAACATTAAAATTATTTGTTGAAATATACTGTCCAAGTTCCTGGCACATTACTGTATATACTTCAATTTTCAAAAGATACTGATCGCTATATATAACTCTAAACACCGGGTTTTGAAACCCGTGGTGGGCACACTACAGATAGCCCATTGTATAGCTTTGCGCCTAACAACAAAACAAAAAAAAAACTGCCTGGTTGAAACGTATTGAATGTCTTTGCATATAAAACTACAAAATGGGCTATTTACGCTGTGCCCGTTGCGGGTATCGAACCCCGAATATTATTGTTATACGCCCACCGAAGAGAGCAAGAGAGTTTCTGGTTTGTTTGTAATTATGCACAAAGCTACACAATGGGCTATCCGTGCTCTGCCC
>NW_013670919.1:27862-35518 GCF_000517525.1 Limulus polyphemus | reverse complement strand
CGGATTCTAGCATTGTAAGTCCACAGACATGCCGCTGTGCCACTGGGGGGGGGGGCGAGAGTTTCTGGAAAAGTAAGGATAAAATATTTCTCTTTATTTTACATTAACAAACTGTGTTTAAAACGGCGTCAATAGAGTTTCTGTTACAAAGCGAAAAAGCTAACTTTGGGCAGACGTATAGAAATGGTAGAACTAATAAAAAATATATATCTCTTGAATATAACGCATGTGTTCAACTGAAAGTTTCGAACTTCAAGATGCTAAACGTTGTATTTTAATGGTTTATAAACCTAAAGTTTTATTCCCCAATCCTTTGCATAAATAAAAAAAAATCCATATGAAAAATCTTTATCTACTTACCTGTATGTTGGCATGGGGTAGGCCTGAGCAGCGCATGTTAGCTCCACTGGCGCCCCCTGTTGGATGCGATATATTGTTCTAGTTTCTAAAAGTCGAGGGACCTGATTGGTCTCTGTCTCTAAGTGCATACAATACAACAAAAAGGAAAAATATAAATTAATGCATTTTCTCTTCTGACAGTTTTCAACTACTTAGCTTAGAAAATTCCTCTTTTATGAAAAAAAAGAAAAAGAAGCAGTTTAGATTAATAAAGAACACAAAAATCGTGTCGGTGAATATGAATTGACATGATCTGTGTGTCCCTACTTGTATTTCTGAGCACGTGAATAGGCTTTCATGAATTTTATAAACTTCCCAGAATAAAGCCTTTTCATAACGTGGGGTTTAATTTCAAGATAACGTCTGCTTAAGTCGGATTAGACTAATTCAGAAAAGGACCAGACTGATGTTAATTGGAGAAAGTTAATTAAAATTTCTCGACACTGACTCTCTAGACACCCGGGATTAAAGATTGTCTTACTTAATTTGAGGAGACGTACATTATCTGGTGATTTTCTATGAAGGACTTAAAACATTTTCTTTTTTTGTCTATTTCTGATTCTAAACTTGATAGGAATGATGATGATATGTGCCGAGCAACAATTTCTATATCATAATAACTGTATTAAACCTAAACTTTTACTGAATTCATGGGCCTGACAAGGCTTGATGGCTAGGACACTCGACTTGCAATCTGCAGGTCGTGGGTTCGAATCCCGTCACAGAACATGCTCATCCTTTCAGCCGTGGGGGGCGTTATAACGTGACGGTCAATCCCACTTGTCTTTGATAAAAGCGTAGCCCAAGAGTGGGCAGTAGGTGTTGTTAACTAGCTGCCTTCCCCCTAGTCTATCACTGCTAAATTAGGGACGGATAGCTCTAGTGTAACTCTGCTAAAATTAAAAAAAAAAATGATTTCTCATGTAAATAATCAAACCTAAGCAACACTACAGTGTTTCAAAAGTGCGCATAAGTTTATAAAAAGTTAAAAACGAATAGGTTTTGATTGTTTGTTTTGACTAGGGGAAGGCAGCTAGTCAATCACCACCCACCGCCAACTCTTGGGCTACTCTTTTAGCAACGAATAGCGGGATTGACCGTCACATTATAGCGCCCCCACGGTTGAAAGGGCGAGCATGTTTGGTGAGACGGGGATTCGAACTCGCGACCCTCAGATTGCGAGTCAAGCGCTCCTTAACCACCTGCCCATGCCGGGTCAAAACGAATAGGAATTGGCCCTACATGTTTCAGTTTACTAAAGTGTAACTCATCATCAGGGTTTTTTTTAATCATCATCAGCGGCTTTCAAACCATCATTAGGGGTTTGTAAGCCAACATCACGAGTTTTTAAGCAATCATCATGGTTTGCTATGTCACAATAGCTGTTTCCGAAACCAAACTTATGAAGTCATATGATCTTCACTTCTCGTGCTAAGTTTTGTGTGAAAATCTGTCCACGAGTCAGTAACTTACACGTATACCTTCTGTGTAACTTTTCTCTTTCAGTAAACACGTTTCACATACCAAGGTTGCCCTCTGGTGGTTACGTAGTAAGCTCGAAGACTTTCAACCCTGAAATTCGAGGCTCGATCCCGTCAGTGAGCTAATTGGGCATCTTTGCGTTTGTATCAAAAACAAACATACTGGGGTTTGGATTTTTATAGTAGTATTCTCTATCCACCTGTTCAGCTTTAAAACCAGGTTACGATCTGGGCATAGCACGGATAGCCCACCGTGCAGTTTTGCGTTTAATTACAAACAACCAGATAAACTCTTACCTACCAATCATAACTTAACGACTTTTATATTACTCTGGTGGTGTGTTTCTGAACGATCTCATGCAATGGACAAGCACGCGCTCATTAACCCATCAAAAAGTGTGTATTTACTTAACGTGTCTTTTTTTTAATCTTTAGTTTACGTCTTATTTATTTCAAAGAATCACAAACTTCTTAGATAACAAGATTTCTACAGGATTTTTACGAAATAAGTTTAGTACAAATACTTGATATATATATATACATTACTGTTATTTATCGTATAATCTTGCAGCTTTGGCAACTATATAAATCTTTTGTTGATAAACCAACAGTTTACTTACCTGTAATTACTAATCTTCCAGAACTTTTGCTTAGCTGTGACTGCCCACTAAGGGTGTGAGTGGTGCGACAGTAATATCTCTTGAAGGCATCTTCGTTTGTGGTGTCGCGAATGTGAAGCTCACCGTGTGGAAGAACACTGTACCGACCTCCTGTGTTGGGTGAAAGATAAAAAAAATAAACAAGTAATCTCGTCTTCCTGATGACTTAACTTGTGATATTATGTTCTAGATTCTACGTCCTGGAATTTCAGTTATCTGGTAAAAAAAAATTCGTTAGCATCGCGTTGTCATGAATACGAGATATTTCTGTTTTTGAAAGCATTGCGTTGTCATGAATACGTGATATTTCTGTTTTTGAAAGCATTGCGTTGTCATGAATACGTGATATCTCTGTTTTTGAAAGCATTGCGTTGTCATGAATACGTGATATTTCTGTTTTTGAAAGCATTGCGTTGTCATGAATACGAGATATTTCTGTTTTTTGAAAGCATTGCGTTGTCATGAATACGAGATATTTATGTTTTTGAAAGCATTTCGTTGTCATGGATACAATATATTTTTATTTTTAAAGACATGGCGTTGTCATGGATACAAGATATATCTCTTCTTAAAGGCATCGATATATTTGAAAAGTGAGGCATATCCCCAAAAATATCCCCAAACTAAAATATTGTGCACAGGTAGCAGCTTGCCACCTTGAAACATATTCTTAAAACACCAAACAAGTAATATTTATATTAAAGTAGAAGTCTGAACATTCCTTAGTTTTTTTATTTACAAAGAACGGATAATATCGGTCATTTTTCTTTCTATCAAATTTTACAGCTGTTACAGTTTTTCATACAGTGTTTGCTATGTTTATCACACATTCTTTACGTTCGCCTCCCTAATATACGTTTTAACGAATAAATTTAGTGCTGGAATTAGGTTTCCAACAGTTTTACGATCTCCAGGCTTGGAGTGAATTCAACGAAACGGTGAAGAACGATCACGGACAGACTGTTTTGTTTACGTCACATCAACTTCTGCAACCAGAGCTCCTTCACTATAAGAAGATCGAGGCTGTAATTGTTTTCACAATGAGACATTTTTGTTATAGTTCCCATACTTAAGCAAAACAGCCGCTAATAATTGTAAGTAAAACTTTATTATTTTATTGACATTTGTCATCCTTCAAGTTCAAATAACTATTTCTTTGGATGATTCTGTCAGTATTGTAGCTTGGAAACGTGTGGGGAGAGGAGGGAGGGAGAGCTGGCATTTTTAGTACTTTGGGACACGTGCTCTCAGGTTTCATGGGAGACTAAAGTCCATCCTTCGCCACCCTGTTAAGTGTCTGTGGTTCCTGTAAAACTTTGTATGGTATTCAGTAAAAAGTCTGTACTGTTAACGTTTACAGAAGTAAGTTGAAAGGTTTTTCGGACAAATCTATTTTTGTAGTCCGTAGAGTACAGATTATATGAAAAGGCCATGAATTTCATTGACATTTAATATTTAGAGCATTTATTTTATTAGCCAAAGCTATGTCACATTTATTCCATCTCGAAGAACGCGGCTTAATACGTTTCTAAACACCAAGGAATTGACAATGTTGGGATTTAGTTTGAGAAATGTAATTACGTAATTTAGAGCCTCGGGGTTAATTAAATCCGTAATAGTTGACTCAGTGAGATAATCAGAAGAGAATGATCATGTAAATACATCTCTGTCTATCTATCTGTTTATCTTTATGTCTGTTTCTGTGATGTATGTATCTATCATCTACCTTTCTGTTCGTTTATGTATCCGTTTCTGTCTATAAATCTGTTTATTTATCTGTCGTGTTTTATGTATGTCTTTCTGTTTATTTGTCTGTATGTTTCGGTCTATATATCTGACTGTCTGTCTCATGGAACGTCCTTGTGTTTCCCAAGGGAACACGACAGAAACATCTTCTCTCTACGACGTTATTCGTGAAACTGATTTAAACAAACTTGTAACGTTTTCTATAACTAAGCAGGACTGTTTCCACGGAGTTTGTGTTCTCTGACGAAGTCTAGTCAAATCTACAATTTAATCCAGTTCTGCAGTTAACTAAAGAGATAAAACTCAAACTAAGTAGTAATGCTACATAAACTGTTAGTGAAATCCTCATCTGTAACTTACATTTTAATCCTGTTTACAAAGTCGCTTTTAACTAAATAGTCGGTGCTGTACGATACAGTGTGGGCTTTTAAATGTTTTAGTCTCCGTAAATGAATAAATTTCCAATTACACTTCGTGGTAAGTGCTCACTAAGACAACACTGTTACTGAGTTTTGTACATTAGCTTTCTGACGTCATTTAATAGTCCAGTTAGGTGGAAGGATTTTGTAACGAGTACTACAGACAGATAGACAGTAAAGAGTGACAGGTAGACAGATAAACGAGTATTATAAGATATCTAAAATGCTTCCTAAAATGTTACATTGGTATTTCCAAACGTGCAAATAAAACCAGTAGTGTTGTTTAGTTTCCATAGCAACAGAGATTGTTTAGTTTCCATCGCAACAGAGATTGTTTAGTTTCCATCGTAACAGAGATTGTTTAGTTTCCATCGCAACAGAGATTGTTTAGTTTCCATAGCAACATAGATTGCTTAGTTTCCATAGCAACAGAGATAGGATATGATATTGAAAAAAATATTTATGAGTAAAAGCGATTTATTTCTGTTTTTTAATCAAATCATTTATGAGGCTATAATAATCATTTCATAGAGAGGTTAACACAACTTTTCATTCTCACCGTTTGCCACGTTGGAAACAATAGTAACGCCATCATCTCTTTCCCATGTCGTCACCGTGACGTAGTCTCTGACGTAACTTGGAATGTAGCATCTGAGGATAGCGGTGTTCCCTTTTGTGACAAACTCATCGTAAACCTGAACCTCGTAATGCTGGAGCACAACTGGAAGTTAAAACCAAGAATTACTATAAGTAGAATGCTTGAACAAGAGTCTACAATTCATTAACATATTCACACATTGTTCAGAACAACAATACAATATCCATTCTTATTGTAACTAAAATACTTGAACTATAATCTAAAAGTGATAATTATATTCATTATTAAAAGAATATAAGGATAACATATAAAACTATAATGATTAATTTAAAGTCATTTTCAAACCAGGTCTTTCCAGAAAACTAAATATGATTAAAATTGATCAGAATATAATGTATTAACTAGTAAAATACGAGCGGAGCGCTGAGTGGTCTGTGGTGAAGCTCTGGATTTCGGAGTTGGCGAGTCGAGATCGAATCCGTGCGATACTACAAAATATTCCCCACACTTTAAGCTGTGTATATGTTATAAGAGTGACATGACTTATAAGAGTGGGTGGTAGGTTGTAGGGTGCTGCTGACTGTCTGTCTGTCTTTCCTCTGGTTGTGACATAACCTCAGCTGAACATCTGCATCCAGACTGGAGAAGACAAGAGAGTATCATGAAGTCATTTCCTCTGAATATCTGAATCTCATTCTTCAGCTAACTGAACACGGTCAATTTATTTTAGAAATATAAAAATTATAGCTACTGAAACCTGGTTTCAAAAAATTATAGCTACTGAAACCTGGTTTCAAAACGAATTCTTTATAAGAAACGGAATGAAAATCGTACTTAATAGCATCTATTAATTGATTGTAGCCTGGCATGGAGTGGTGGAAATCTGAGGGTCGAGGGTTCGAATCCCGTCACCGAACATGCTCGCCCTTTCTTTCAGCCTTGGGGGCGTTATAATGTGGCATTCAATTACACTATTCGTTGATAAAGAGTAGCCCAAGAGTTGGCGATGGGTGGTGTTAACTAGCTACCTTCTCACTGGTCCATCACTTCAGAATTTGGGATGGCTAGCGCAAACAGCTCTCAAGTGGCTTTGCTCTTAGTTCAACAAACAAATTAATTAATTATATAAAATAATTTAAACTCGTCAGTAGAAAGCTGTATTTCCACTTTATAGAATTGATAAAAAGGTCAAAGGTCAGTTTGGCTATTTAATGAACAGAAATCAGAAAAAAATGTAACAAGATGGATTGTTGTTTGTATACAATTAACCATAAAAACTACACAATGGTGTAAAGTGTAATTCCACTTTATAGAATTGATAAAAAGGTCAAAGGTCAGTTTAGCTATGTAATAAACAGAAATCAGAAAAAATTTAACAAGATGGATTTTTGTTTGTATACAATTAACCATAAAAACTACACAATGGTTTGTCTGTGTTATCCTTCCTACGGGTATCGAAACCCGTTTTTCAGCGTTCTAAACCTCGAGATTTACCGATGTGCTACTGGGGGCTAACAAGGAGGGAATCTGAAGTAAATATTCTCTTATGTAAATTATTCAAAATTTTTCCTCCTTCTAAGTGCCCCGGAAAAGCGAGACACCAAAGTCCAATGCATCCATAAGCAGAAAACCCCAAAAGTGGCCTTTATTTTGAAAACTAGGTCTCTGATTTTACTGTCCTGTTCTAATAGCAGCTACACAGGTTTTCGCGCAAAGCTACACTAGGGCTATCTGCGCTAGCCGTCCCTAATTTAGTAGTGTAAGACTAGAGAGAAGGCAGCTAGTCATCAGCACTCACCGCCAACTCTTGGCTACTCTTTTTACCAACGAATAGTGGGATTGACCGTCACATTATAACACCCCCACGGCTGAAAGGGCGAGCACGTTTGGTGTGACGGGGATTCGAATCCGCGACCCTCAGATTGCGAGTCGAGCGCCATCTGGCCATGTACAGGTAGCAGAAAACAATACTTTTGAATTAAGTGTAGCAAGTAACGTTTATTAAAGGGTAAAGAAAACGAGTATTCAGCTTTCTTTAGTACAACACACAAGTTTATCTTGAAATTATTTATCACGATCAAACGAAGGACTTTTTTATTTATACCAAAGAATACTAACCACATCTTGATGAAACATTAATATAAAAAAATACTGACCACATCTTGACGAAACACTAATATAAAAAATACTAACCACATCTTGACTAAACATTAATATCCAAAAATACTAACCACATCTTGACTAAACATTAATATCAAATAATACTAACCACATCTTGACTAAACATTATTATAAAATAATACTAACCACATCTTGACGAAACACTAATATCAAATAATACTAACCACATCTTG
>NW_013670919.1:22077-26862 GCF_000517525.1 Limulus polyphemus | reverse complement strand
ACTAACCACATCTTGACGAAACACTAATATAAAAAAATACTGACCACATCTTGACGAAACACTAATATCCAAAAATACTAACCACATCTTGACTAAACATTAATATCAAATAATACTAACCACATCTTGACTAAACACTAATATCAAATAATACTAACCACATCTTGACGAAACACTAATATCAAATAATACTGACCACATCTTGACGAAACACTAATATCAAATAATACTGACCACATCTTGACGAAACACTAATACCAAATAATACAAACCACATCTTGACGAAACACTAATATCCAAAAATACTAACCACATCTTGACTAAACATTAATATCAAATAATACTAACCACATCTTGACTAAACACTAATATCAAATAATACTGACCACATCTTGACTAAACATTAATATCAAATAATACTAACCACATCTTGACTAAACATTAATATCAACAATTACTGACCACATCTTGACGAAACACTAATATCAAAAAATACTAACCACATCTTGATGAAACATTAATATAAAAAAATACTGACCACATCTTGACGAAACACTAATATAAAAAAATACTGACCACATCTTGACTAAACACTAATATAAAAAAATACTGACCACATCTTGACGAAACATTAATATCAAATATTACTAACCACATCGTGACTAAACATTAATATCAAATATTACTGACCACATCTTGACGAAACACTAATATCAAATAATACTAACCACATCTTGACGAAACACTAATATCAAATAATACAAACCACATCTTGACGAAACACTAATATCAAATAATACTAACCACATCTTGACGAAACACTAATATCAAATAATACTAACCACATCTTGACGAAACATTAATATCAAATAATACTAACCACATCTTGACGAAACCCTAATATCAAATAATACTAACCACATCTTGACGAAACACTAATATCAAATAATACTAACCACATCTTGACGAAACATTAATATCAAATAATACTAACCACATCTTGACGAAACACTAATATCAAATAATACTAACCACATCTTGACGAAACACTAATATCAAATAATACTAACCACATCTTGACGAAACATTAATATCAAATAATACTAACCACATCTTGACGAAACATTAATATCAAATAATACAAACCACATCTTGACGAAACACTAATATCAAATAATACTGATCACATCTTAACGAAATATTAATATCAAATAATACTAACCACATCTTGACGAAACACTAATATCAAATAATACTAGCCACATCTTGACTAAACATTAATATCAAATAATACAAACCACATCTTGACGAAACACTAATATCAAATAATACTGATCACATCTTAACGAAATATTAATATCAAATAATACTAACCACATCTTGACGAAACACTAATATCAAATAATACAAACCACATCTTGACTAAACATTAATATCAAATAATACAAACCACATCTTGACGAAACACTAATATCAAATAATACTGATCACATCTTAACATAAGTTAAGACTAAATAATACTAACCACATCTTGACGAAACACTAATATCAAATAATACTAACCACATCTTGACGAAACATCAACATTCTAAAGAAAGCAATCGGTTCCATATGACGAGAATAATTTGAAAAATTGCCTTCAAGTCAATTCAATTTGTTTTTGTAGCCTATTGGAATAATTACAAAAAAAAAAAAAAACTCTTAGTAATTCGATACCATTAATATCCCAGTTTGAATTCAGCAGACGTTCGACACGATGCTTCATTTTTGTTTATCATTAAACTTTAAATATAATACATCATTAATTAAAATCCATGTAAACTGCTTACATCGGAGCGCCACCTATAGTTATTAATCTGTACAACCTTTTCGGTCTTCGATGTTTGTTTGTTTGTTTGAAATTAATCACAAAGCTACACAATGGGCTATCTGTGCTCTGCCCAGCACGGGTATCGAAACCCGGTTTCTAGCGTTGCAAGTCCGCAGACATACCGCTGTGCCACTGGGAGTGAGGGAGGAGGGGCTCTGTCTTCCAACTATGGAAGAAATAGCGTATCAAATCGGTCCATTGAACAATGAACTGTGTGATTACTTTTTGAACATATAATCGATGTTGTGAACGTTGTTATCAACCACCGAAACAGACTCTGTTTCTTTTTCTCAAGAAACAAAATGTAAGACGCGTGTATCATTTTAAACTGATCGATGCAGACCAACCCTGCCCCTTCGATCCTACCTTTTATTATTATTACTTTCCGGTTGACTTGACCTAGAACATCACCAAGAGTGGTGAATCCGGTTGACAGCATTGTTTATTTTTACATTGTTACGATCCTATACATTGTTGTGATTTTCCACATTGTTTAAAACTGAATCAAATGCAAGAATATACTATAGAAGTTTACTTTAAATAAATTATTTATTGGACAGCTTGGATGGCTAATGGCGTAGTTCGAAGTAAAGGTCTATATTTTCTTGATTCTTTTGCCTTCACGTTGTTTTAAAGTATACATTGTTAACTTTTGTAAGCTGTTATATTAATGTGTAACAACAGGCTTCTCATTAAGTGACGAAATCTAGCAGTAATGACACATAATGTGCAAACTTATTTTAATATTCAACGTGAAAGATTTTAGCCGAGGCACAGCTGCTCATAGAACGGCTCTGAGTTTGTTTGAGTTATTGATGTTGTTTTGTTTTTCAAGTACAAACTTTTAGCTCATAGCTCCGTCATCTCTTGACCGATTTGAGATCTGATTACAATTTTCGACTCAGGAGGTCAAACCCTTTCGATTGATGTATTTGATCACGCCCAAGGTGGTCTCACAGATTCATTTATTATAATCCTGCTTAAAAGAATTTCAATTTGAGGGTAGGCTCGTAGGAATCCTGACGAGTAATAAAATGGAATCAGGTATAAGCGTGCCCCACGCTTCATAAATGTAGCTAATAAAAAGGGAAACAAAGGACTCATAGATTAATTTACTTTAATCCTGGCTACAGGATTTCAAGTGCCGCGGCTGTCGAGGATTACCTCTTGTTTTGTTTTATTTCACATGCATTAACACACCGGTACCTAGCTAATGTATTGGACAATTTCATGCAGAAAAAAGATATGTTTGACAGAAGATTTCTTTATTTTCCGCTAGAGGGAAGGCAGCTAGTGAACAAGAACCACCTCCAACCCTAGGACTACTTTTATCTACCAGAATACTGAGAGTCGATAGTGAAGGCAGCTAGTCAACAAGAACCACCTCCAACCCTAGGACTACTTTTATCTACCAGAATACTGAGAGCCGATAGTGAAGACAGCTAGAACAAGAACCACCTCCAACCCTAGGACTACTTTTATCTACCAGAATACTGAGAGTCGATAGTGAAGACAGCTAGTCAAAAAGAACCACCTCCAACCCTAGGACTACTTTTATCTACCAGAATACTGAGAGTCGATAGTGAAGACAGCTAGTCAAAAAGAACCACCTCCAACCCTAGGACTACTTTTATCTACCAGAATACTGAGGAATACAGAGTACAGGGTGAAACAGGAATTATCAGCCAATAATAGATAAACAATAAGTATTATAGTTGGAACCTCATTGTATTTAGAACTTGGTTATAAATACAACCTTCCTATGTCTATTGAAATACTGCATTAAAGAAACAAAGCAAAAAAAGTAAAAAAAACTTTAAAAAAAAAGGAAAATAAATGTAGGGATGGCTAACATCAATCATTCAAAAACAATGTAAACAAGATAGTAGGGATGACATTTGTATCATCTCTACATAATAGCACAGGCAAGAATTAACGTATAGCAATATATATATATATATATATATAAAACTATTCAATCACAATTGAGTTTAATTTATCCTATTTTTGTCTGTTAACATTCTACTACACTGTGTGACTGTGTTATTATGTAGAGATGATACAAATGCCATCCCTACTATCTTGTTTGCATTGTTTTCGAAGTATTGATATCAGCCATCCCTACATTTTCTTCCTTCAGTTTAGATAAAAACATAAAATGTTTTGATTTGCGTGTTTTATCTTAACTTTGATAGAAAATAACGAAATTATGAAATGAGTGATGCTTGCTGGAAAATGGAGAAACGGTCTGGAAACGGATATGGTTAGCTTTCTACGTTGCCTTTTCGAGTTTTGTAATTTCCTGAATACCCGAACACTGGCGTTCAATAAGTTCAATGGGATTGACAGACATATTTACAGGTTTCTACAGTAGGATTACCGAGAGGAGGAGGGGGGGGATGCATTTAACACGTAAAACATTTTCACGAATGCGTTTCCTTCAAACACACACGCACACAAAACGTTTAGGGTAACTTTCACAGAAAACTATTTCATAAACATTTCGACAGTCTTTTAGGGCAGGAAAAAAGGAGAAACTTCTTAGGAGACAAAAGACAGCTTCAGCATTATGGGAATTCCTTTTATATATATATATATATATAATCAAGGCTGTTTTTAATATAATTCTAAGTTTTTCGTGTCTTTAGCTGTAAAGGATTACTTGACAAACAGAGAAAATTGTAGCTTCGTTCCTCACCCGTGTTTGTAGATGTAAAGGGATTACTTGACAAACAGAGGAAATCGTAGCTTCGTTCCTCACCCGTGTTTGTAGCTGTAAAGTATTACTTGACAAACAGAGGAAATTGTAGTTTCGTTCCTCACCCGTGTTTGTAGATGTAAAGGATTACTTGACAAACAGAGGAAATTGTAGTTTCGTTCCTCACCCGTGTTTGTAGATGTAAAGGATTACTTGA